>NC_088923.1:23895000-24020000 GCF_038396675.1 Hydra vulgaris
TTTTTACAACACCTTCAGAACGTCCTAAAAGGACGTCTTTTAGCGTCTAATTTAGAATCAGTTAAGAACGTGTCCGAGACGTTCCGTCTGAACGTTCATTGTACGTTTTTGTGCGTCTCCGTATCCTCTTAGGCAGGGAAAGGAACTTATAGCCATTCAACTTATAGACGGTTTTTGAAGAACTATAGCGACATTTGACACATAAAAGTTGGCAGATTTTTAGTTTTGAGGACTTTTTGTTATTCTTAGAAAGCAGTTAGCAATTTTAAGGATTCACTTCAACTTCCCCCTCATTTTATTACTGAAATACTACTTGTAAATCACTAATCTTATAAATGTAATCACGCATTTGTAATCATGCATTCTTGTAATCATGTATTCAATTTATTAAAAGCTTAAATCAAGGTTATTATTAGGTAACTAATAAAGTAATTATCTAAGATTCCTGTTAATAGATTGATTTAAATTCTTTATTTTTATTTTGCGCCGAAACATAAATAAGTTAGGAAACGTCCATAAAATACGCTACGCAAAATATATTTAAAAAAACTTTTTTTGTTTTGTTTATTGTGAAAGTTTGCGTTACGTAATTTATGAACGATCCTTGAAAGAATAATAAAAATAAATTTATTTATTATTCAAATGAGTTAAATTATTTTAAATTTAATTAACAACCAAATAGTTTTTACTAGCATTAATTGAAAAAAAGTAAGTTAAACTCCGTATTAATAAAAAAAATGTGTAATCTTTAATAAATAAGTAGAAAAGATTAATTTAGAGCGGCCATGGCGCAAATGTAGAAACACTCGCTTTAGAAGCAAGAGGTTCATCGGTAATTAAGAAGGAATGAACCTTCTAGTTTAATGCTTCCCGCAGTGCTTTAGATCGTTTGGTCTTTTTGGGGGCACTTAAAACAAAAAAGTTTAAAAAAAAAAAAGCATTACAATAATTTTTAGCAGGTAATAGTTTCAAAGCTAAACAATTTAAGAGCATCCAAAATTATTTGCTAACAATAATAAAATTCTATGAGACATTTATTTTGAGTAATTGATAAATAATAACATATAAAGCAGTGCGCTTTATTATTTAGTTATATGGAATCCAAAGCACAGCAATTAAAATTTTAAAATGTATTTACATGTTAATGTAGACTCAAAGCTAAAACAAAGATACCATCGAAGCTGATTATGCCAATCAATAAAAAATTAGATGGACTTTACAGGAGACATTGTCAAAAACAAGTATGTAATAAGTTAGCAAACGCTGTGAATTAACAAACGTCTGGCGTTAGGGTTATATAATGAATTAGGTTTCATGATTATAGCATGTTCAAAAAATGCAGTAATCAAGACATTTATTTTTCCCAATGAATGCATAATAATATTATGGTATACTTTTTAATTTTGTATTTTTTCTTTTTTTTTTATTATACCAGAAAAAAATAACATTGAAAAAATATTATCATTAAATAAAAATGACCATGGTAGGAAAATTACTGTTTATAATAATGCCTTATATTACATCCAGAAGCCGTTCACGTCCACGTACTGGCTTTATAGGGGTACGTACATCGCAGTTACACGCACCAGTAAAATTGTTTAGCTATAGGCGCAATAAATATACATAAATCCTTTCTAGTTAGAGCAACCTGTCTAGTAACAAAAATTTTTATGTTTTTAGACGTGCCAGACATAAACAAAATTTTTAGTTTTGTAAGATGGCATTAAAATTATCTTTAAATTTTTAACAGTTTATAAATAATCTTTAAATTTTTAACGTTGAATATAAATAGGTTATAAGACAGTAAATAAGTAATTTATTAACAAATTGCTCTTATATTTAAAGAAAATCAACACGTTTTGTTCCCAGACTCCAATCACCAAAATATTTTTTAAACCATTTTTATTTGACTTTTTTTTTTTTTTTTTTTGACAGAGCATATGTTAAGCCTAATAATGACAAATATGAAATATTAAAATATCATTTTAGTGACCATGAGTGATATAACAAAAAAAAATTAATAAAAATGTTAAAAAAAAAAAGATTGTGTAATAAAAGATGCATACCTGTTTAAAAATTTGCCCTGCCATCTTCAAAATTTATTTGATAAATGTGTAAAGTTAGTGGACTGAGATTTATATAATGAGCATTAAAAATTACGCAATATCTAGAATTAAATTGCGCCAGACGCTAATCTAAGTTTTCAAGTAAAGTAAAGCTTAAGTTAATTTGGTTAATTTTTTTGTTTTGATTAATTTGGTTATATTAAAACTTGATGCCTACTTTAATTTGTTTATATTAAAAAACTGTCAAGTAATTCAATGAGGATTTTAAATACCTGCTCTGAAAAATACAAATATTACTTATCTTTAGTAAGATCTTCATATTTTCAGCATAAATATGATCTCCTTATATTTTGACGTCAATTCAAAACAAACTTGTCTCGGTCAATTCTTAACAATCTCAATTTAAATATTCTTTGAAATTTATTAGTTATCAAAACTATTGCGAGAGACTTAAAATTATCTACGTATTAAAAAGATAAACCAAAAGTCTATTATAGTCTATTATAACAATAAGATCTAAATCATTTAGAAATATACTAAAACATATTTTTATTAAACACAAAATTAAAAAAAGTCTAAAGATTTTATTTATTGTTATTTTTAATTACTACAACATTTCATCAAACACAAAAATAAAAAATAAAAAATTAAACATTTTGAAATTTAAACGTTAAACTACAAAATAATTTAATGCATTTTAATCAAATATTTTTCTGGAAGGGTTTAATAAGACAAAAAAATAAAAAAAATAAAAAAAAAAAATAAAAAAAAAGTATATAGTAAATATAAGGCGTTGCGAACGAAAGGGGCACACCAACCAATTTTCGAAAATCCGTTTTCTTTAACCATTTTTTACCTTAGTCTGTCATCTACAATATAACACAAGATCAACGTGTCAGTGGGCCTCTTTCTGACTGAAAATCAATCAAATTTCAGTCTAGAAACTTCAAACGCGATTTAGGGAGCGTTCAAAAACTGTGTGGTAGCTTAGGGGGGAGGAGGGGTCTGAAAAATACCACCAACTACCACAGAGGGGGAGGGGGTGTAAACTCTTCTACCACGTGGTAGGAAAAAGTGTAATTTCGCGCGCTTACTCAAAACTTGATTTTGGTTGGTGTACCCCTTTCGTTCGCAAAGCCTCATATAAGTGTATGCTTCTATTAGGCTGGGTGAAAAAAAACAATTGCTTTTAGTCAGCGTTTGAAGTAATTGTTTAGCTTTACGTCAATAAAAATTTCAGGAAACTTGCTCAAATTTTTATTCGAGTAAAGCTAAGCAATTTACTCCAAAAATGCTGAGTAATTGTTCAGCTTTACGTAAATAAATGTTTAAGAAAAATTGTTTATGTTTTTTTTACCAATTACATTTATTTAATACAATTAAATTTATTAATTACAATTAAATTTTTTTAATAATTAGTAAAAGCAATTGCTTTTTTCTATTCACCTGACCTATTATCTATATCTATAATAAAAATGCGAAGATCGCACGATCTTTACACTTTTAGTATATACTTTATCTTGGTATATTTTTTCTTTGTCTAAGATTTTAAATATTCTTTCAAGCTTAATAATCTGAAAAAATCTGCGAGACACTTAACATTATCTAGATATTAAATTGGATAAGAATAAAAGATATCAAATTATAAATATTTAAGCTTGTTTTTGCGATCTTTTTTTTAGGGGGAGGTTTTAAATTAAATTTAGTAGATTTCATCAGATTCAAAAGAAATAACAAAATTCAAAAATTTATTACTTTAATTTTTAGATTTTTGTTTGAAATTGTAAACCATAAACAAAAAAAGCAATTTATCTAACAACTTAATAAAGATGTTTTTCTTTAGATTAAATGTAATTTATTGCAAATGTTTATGTCTCAAGTTTAGAACTAAGAATTATGTATTTATGTTTTAGAAGCACTTTGGTGTTAATCATTGCGTAAAACATAAAATTTTCTCAGAAGTTTCTCGCATGAACTTTTAAGTTTTAAGTTTGGATAACGAATAATGACAAATATTATGAATTAAAAATTAGCGTATGTTCGGGTAATATAAACACCTACGCAATATAAGCCTACTAAAAGATTTCTAAGATGCTAGTAATAAGGTTAAAATTGCTTTGTGTTTTTTGAATTGAATTTTATGTGGTGGTATCAGATGGCAGTATAGTTAGCAAAAATGTATACGCAGTAATTAGCGGCTCTCATCTATTTTGAACACTATGCAACTTTTTGCGTTTTGTTAAAATATTAACATTACACAGGAAAGAATCTATAGTGCAAAATTTTAATTTTCTGATATAGATATTTACTTCCTTATAAAGAAAATATATTAGATATCTGTTCCATTTTGATTGAAAGAAAATGAAAAGAAGCATTTATTTTTGCCAACATTTTAAAGCACAGTTTTTATGTGCATCAAATTTTTAAATCTTTACTTCTTTTTTGAAAACCTCTATAATTTTAAGAACAAAATTTCGGGTGCCAAAATAATTAAATTTATTTGAATAGTGTTACCTAAAAGTTGATTATTCGCAAAATTTATGGACCCAGCATAATTATTCTTGAAGATATTCCAAGTCTTGTTCATAATAACCTAATCTACCCTAACGATAAGTTATTAACGTTAAAATGGAACTTTATAAAAAAAAACTATGTATATATATATATATATATATATATATATATATATATATATATATATATATATATATATATATATATACATATATATATACATATATATATATATATATATATATATACATATATATATATATATATATATATATATATATATATATATATATATATATATATATATATATATATATATAATTATATTTGGATGAATAAAAACAACTGATTAGCGGATTATTATTTAACTGATTAACTGATATATATATATATATATATATATATATATATATATATATATATATATATATATATATATATATATATATATATATATATATATATATATATATATATATATATATATATATATATATATATATATATATATATATATATATATATATATATATATATATATATATATATATATATATATATATATATATATATATATATATATATATATATATATATATATACAGTAACGTCCTTCGGATGGAGCAAATCAAGAGGCCTTTACAAGCCTTGCGTTTAGGAAGGTCTCGCGCAGGCTTTAATATCCTTAAAAAACTAACTTAAAGTTTTGGTTGAATGAAAATAACATAATAATAATATAGATGCCAAAATTATCTGATTACCCGCGCATATCTGATTACCCTCATAATAATAATACAGGTCCGTAAAATATGTTTCACCGAGCAGTATGTTCAGTTGTTACTTAATTTCAAAAAATATGAACAAGAATTTAATTCGTACGGAATAGTAGCGAACAAAATAATGCAAAACATCGTTTGAAACAATTGAAGCTATCCTATTTGCAACGACATCGCAAATGGCAAACGCTTTTTTTTAAAGACTTTAAAATACTTTTTAAACAGTGTTTACATTTTAAAAAGTTTACATTTATTTATCAAAAATAGAATCAATAAAATAAAATAAACAACGAAATATCTAAAAAGTAAAAATTTTATATTATGCTTCATTTTTAGTTTGTTTAACTTTATGCTGTTAATTATTATTTTTTCATTTCTTTATTTTTTAGTATATGTAGTTCATATACATTTAATTATTATGTTTAGTTAATCATTTACTGCTTTATTCTATTTTTTTAGTTTTGACAAATTGTCCTTTTTTATAGCTGAAAAGTAAATAAATATATACTTATTTGATAATATTAATCATTGTTATAGTTTTAGTGAATATGGTTTTAGAATATTAAACAGGTTAAAACCATATTAAGAGAAAGACATAAATATAGAAAATTTGAAAGTGGTTTTAAAAAACAGAAGAAAACGGACAAAAATAGAAAGTTTTAAAATCACTACAGAGCGCGCCAGATAAATCTTTAACACAAGATGGAGCTGAACTTTATAATTAAAATGGAGGGTTTGCTGCTGTTGAAGGTTTGTGTATGGTAGGTAAGAAAACTGAAATATTTTTAGATCAATCCAAGTACAAGTAACGATAAAGAAGTAAATGATTTTTTACCATTTGATCCTTTTGATCATCAAAACTTTTCAGTTTCTACTGGATGGGTTAGTGTTTGATGTCAACGATTTTTCCTATAATCTGGCCTTTAAAATTTCTTAGTTTGTATTGAAGCTAAAAGAATTGTTTCTGACATTAAAAATCCAGTTGTTTGATTAGTTATCCAAACTGGGTCTTTGCAAGTTTTTAGGAAAACAAATTTTAGTTTTCCTAAGAACTCCGAAAAAGAGACTTTTCCGCTAATTATGACAAGAGAGTCATGAGCAACGGAGAAGAGGTGCATAGGTAATGGCTTGTTTAAAGTAAAACTAGTGATAAGGCGTTTCGTTTTTGGTATAAGTTGTTTGGTAACTAAACTGGGTCTAAATTATTTTGCAAAGGTTAGTTAGGCACATCTTGGCTGAGGACTTAAATGTCATAATTTATTGTGACGTTATATAAGCATGTTAGCTACTTCAACCCCGTCATTCAGCAGCATGTTAGGCGAATTCCATACTCTGAAAATCACGATCACTACCTAAGAGAGAACAATTAAAATGAAATAATAATGCTGCCATCTGAAAAAGTAAAATGTAAGAATGTTGCGGATAAAAAAGCAGCGAAGTATTTCTCAGTAAAGGTTTACTCCACAGCTAACCCTAGTCACAAGGAGCAGTATCCTTGGTCATATGATTTGTAAAATTTGATATTAATCGAAGATGTAAATATCCAAGAACATTTCCTTGGATTCTTAGAGATTAAACGAACAACGGAAAAAAATTCAATTGATGTTCTTCTACAAAAGCGTGATTTGATTGCAAATCAAGGACTGCAAGGGACAAGGGTATGAAAACAGGTCTAATAGAAAGTTATCCACCTGGAGTACAGACACAGATTACTTACATGTCCTGCTCTAGCCTCAACCTCTTGTGATGCTGCAAAATGTTCCCATAAATCTGTTTATATTTTTTAGTGCTGTGCAATAAATTTATGTACTTTTTTCTGCGTCAACAATACAATGGGAAGTTTTCATAAAACAAGTATTGAATCTGACTGTTAAAAGATCCTGCGACACGAAAAATTAAACAAAAAAGCGTAAAAGAACTTCAAATTAAAGAAGTTCATACTGCATTAGTTGAACTAGTTGAGTTCAGGATTCGAATGCCAATAGTGAAACACGATCAGTTATGAATGAAATAAGTAGTTATGAGTTCTTACTAGTCCTATGTATTTGGTATGATGTACTGTTTGCAGTAAACAGTGTAAGCAAAAGCCTTTATGATCAAAAAATGTTTCGAGTTACGTCGCAATTACTTCAAGGGCTAGTTGAGTTTTTTCAGAAATTTAGAGCTGAAGGTGGCAGCAACAGAGCTGAAGGTGGCAGCAACATTGATAGCAAGAGAACGTAGTGAAACTCTGAGTATTCAGCCAAATTTCAAAGAAATCAGGCAAAGTAAGAAAACAAGAATGTTTGAGCATAAAAGAGAAAATAATATATCGTTGGGCAGAATCCGCCAAGTAAACATATATAGTAATTTTTTGCAATTTCAGATACTGCAACACAGTTCTTGAGGCATCTATATTGAACAAATATCTAATAAAGATACTATGTTTTGATTTTTCTATCATGTCAAAGAACTAAAAACTGTAAACGAAAAAAATTGTTTCAAAAATGTAAAGACCTTGAATCATTTCTAGGTTTTGAAAAAAAAAGAATGTTTTCCGAAAGGATTTGCGGGGATTTTGAGATTTACTAACGGGAGTCAAAACCCATTTACCAACGGATTTTCAGCGTATAGATCTTTACAGACTATACTTGTTACTATGACAAGCGCAGAAAGGAGTTTTTCTAGCTTAAAACTCATTAAGACAAATTTAAGATTGTCCGTGGGTCAAGAAAGGCAACGTTATCAATTGAACCTGATACGACAGCCCAAATAAATTTTGATGACATTATTGACAACTTTGCTGAAATAAAAGCGAGAAAAGTATGGCTTATATATGGTGACTCATAGTTTATAATGCTTTTGACGCGATTTTAAAAATTATCTAACCATGGACAATTGTATTTACAGTATTATTAACAATAAATGTTATTTTTTTCTTGGTTAAGAAGAACTACTTTTTCTTATTATTACTTTACTAGAATTCGATTATGAAATTATGTTCTATTATTTTAGAGATGTGGACACTTATTATATAACATCTACTAACCTATGAGCACTCTTCATATCAATTGACAAAAATATTATAAATGCAGTCATAATATACACATAAATAACATAATTATTTTGTAACAATATGTTACATTATTTATAAATGATTATTTATTGATAACCCAAAAAAAAAAATACTTGTTATTCTAATTCAATATTAGGCCTATAACAAATTTAAGAATAAACTTTATTTTTATTATGTTAGATTATTTCATAAAGCAATCAGTCTTTTTTATAAATCTATGCGAAAAAAAGCGCGACATTCATATATCAAAGAGTCACCAACGAGTTCAAATCAAAAATAAATGCAGGACTATTAAAACGCGGCATTTCAGATCACTTTCCTGTATTTCTTATCTCACAAAAATGTGATAACATCTATGCACAAAAAGTTGAAAAATTAGCAAAAAAATAAAAAATCTATTGAAAATTTTAATATTCTTCTATGAAATTTAAACTGGTTTAAATCTGATACAATTTATTCTTGATATTAAACACACAGATAGGCATACGATAAGTTTCTTGATAAATTACAACAACTTTACAGTTGGGCTATTTCCGTCGTTACAAAATGTGCGGAAAAAAAAATTTCACTTATAACGCCGGTGTCACATTAAATAAGTAGATCATTAAATAAGTAGACAGTCAGTTCTGCTCAAGCGTAACGCATGCGCAGAGACGGCGTAGAGCTTCCGTTAGGTATGTTTAATTTATCGTTAAATAAGTAGCCTTGCTTCCGTTCGGTATAAGCTCAAAAAACAACAAAAATCATATTTTAAAATGTTTCAATACTATATAATTAAAATGCCAGTCAATAATTACTCTGTTGAAGATGTTAAGCAGTATTTCTCTGATGGAATAACAAATTATTATAATAAAAAAATGTTAACTTTGTGGTATGCGTATATATAACCCACTATTTAAGTTAAGTATATATCGTATGTGTATATATAATCAACTATGTAAGTTAAATTTTTACATAATTTATTATTAAGAGTTTATTATTATTGTATATTTTATATTATTGTATGTTTCTGAAGTTAATTTTGTACTATGTCTCAGCTCTCAAAACCCACAGCTGTTTTGGGACTTCCATTTTATGCATTGACTGATTTGTCAATTTTGCTCAGAACTATTAGTCAATTTTGTTATATATTTAAGTGTTGCAATTAAGTGTTACTAGAAATATTTATTGAAAACAATCTAAAATTTAATTAAATAAAAATTTATGAATTTGAACCTAATTGTCAGAAAGTGACCTTAGGTACAATTCAAAAAAAGCTTATTGTACCAAGGGCCACAAATTTTTAAACCCTTCTACTTGAATCAAGTAGAGGGGTTTAAAAAATTGTATAAGTATATTGACTTACACCAATAAAATTCTATCAAGTCTTGATGGAATTTTATTAGCGTAAGTCAATATACTTATACTAATACAAAATAATTAATATAGAGATGTGGTCGTATCAGTTTTGCCATTTTTAGACAAGTCTTTGGCCTTGAATTTGGGCATTGAAAAAATCTGGCCATTAGTACACAAACTTCCCTTAGACCTTATTGGACCTCTTGCCTTAATAAAACTTGGAAAAAAAATATTATTACAATTACTGATCATTGAAGTAAATATATTGAAAAAAGTTATGTAACTACTTTATTTTATAGATTTTTGGTACTTTTCATAAAACTCTAAAGTTTTAGATTATTTGATAAAGTCTGCTTATTTTCTTCAAACCAATCAATGAGAAAAAGGTTCAGAGTTTAAATTGGTAACAGGTAATGATACTATCATTTGTTAATGATATTATCATTGTAAAAAGGGGCTGTCGAAGTTTAAATTTTTCTATAGTTTTCTTTAAGGTTTGTCAATAAAGTCTTAAGACAAGGCCTTTGATATTTTAAGAGAATCATCTGGCTGGCTTGATGACACCTTGATTAATATAGCACAATGTTTATTTTCACATCAGTTTTCTAAAATATTTGGGTTTCCAAGTTTAAATATCTGGGTTTTTTGGATTTTTAGTTGTTTTAATTCAGGCGGTTTTTCAGAAATTTACAGTTGTATGCAAATGATTAATGTTAGAAAATCATATTGGGTGTTTCAAAGTAATGTGTCCTGATGTTGTTTCACATTGGAAGTGTGTTTAGTTTTATGATTCACTCTTTAATAGTTTAAGTAAAGATGATACCCCATTGTTAATGCATAGAGTTGCATATGAAAATGGTTGTGATCTTTTCTTAAAAGGAACTGCAACAGCTTTGTGTAGCAGTATCAAGCTAAGTTTAATTATATAAAAAGATAATGACATGAGGTAGAATTACCTGAAATGTATTGAGAATGATAAATTAGAGATGTTTCCTTTCGTTACTGTGTTATACTGTCATAAAAGGTGTGTCTTTAGTCCTATCATTGTTTTGAATGTATCCTATTATTTCTGCTGTTTTTGTCTTTATGACTTATTTGAATATTTAAATTCAATCAATATGCTTTTTTGTATTTAATTGTTGATTTTTTCATGTACCTAATGTTTTTGTTAATATTTAAAAAGTTCATGACTTATTTTATTTGTAAGTTTCTTATAAATTTCTAAAGTTATACAATTGGCTAATTTAGGTCAACTATTGTTTGTTCTTTATTTTGTTGTTGACATGATGATTTGTTTTGCTCACTTTGTAGTTGTTTTTTTCTTACTGTCATCAGTTATTCAGCTAGGGTTATTGATATATGGATATAGTTAATAGGTAGAGTTATTAAAGTCAGTTCTTTATTTACATACATTTGTTGCAGTTGCAGCTAACTATAGCTACTATTACAACTACACCAAAAGTAACATTTAAAAATATGGCTATGTAATTTTTAATTATAATGAGATATTTGATCAATTTTTTATAGAATATTGTAAAAGTATAGACTATTCTGGCATGTTCATACCATGAATGTTTTAACATTTTTAACATTTATATGATTTAAAAATTCAAATCCTTCTGGCACACAATTAGAGTTCATTTTGTAAATCAATTTATTGACATATACTGATCAATGCATTTATTAAGTACTCTTCTGGCACAAAAGCAGGTATTTTTATTATAATTTTTTTTTATTCATTGGGATTTTATGATACTATTTATATTATACTATATTTCTATTCTATATAGGCTTGTAATTCCATGCGGAAAAATCGAATTTCTTTTAAAAATGCCCAAGTTTTAACCAAGTTAAATTTTTTCGAAAGGACTTACAAACCATGTTATTTTATTTTGTTATTTATATTGTGCAAGCATATTTTGATCTTATTTTCAAAATAAAGTTTTAGTATAGTATGAAGTTTCTTTAATGTCGTTTTTATTCAAAACATTCACATAGTAAGAAATAGTCAACTAAGTTTAAGTCACATTTTATTATTATTGTGCTATACATACATTAAAACCGCTAAAATTGTCAAATAATACTCGTCTAGGTTGTTATTCAACGGTAGTACAGTAGTGGTGTAGTGGTAGAGCGCTCGCCTCATAATCGAGAAGTTCCGAGTTTGATCACCACCATGTCCCTGGCAGTACCGCGCTCAATATGTTTGTCCGCCAAGAGGTCTTGTTCGTCATGGTTTGTGTTTTGAAGCTATAGAGTTGAGAGAGGGTTGCAACAACAGCTAAAGCAGCCTCCTCGACTGTAGTGGCTTTTTCGGCCTTGAGGAGGTAAATTAACATGCAAAAAAAGGCTAGACACGAATTAATAAATTCTCTTCTTTTCTTATTTCTACAATAACATCAGATTTCTCTCCCTACTATTTATCTGCGTAGAATCAAGTAATAATTACAAATTTTACAATTGTTAGGTTTAAGGGTTAAAGATAAAAATTTAACGTGAAACATTTTGCTAAAATGCAGTTAAATTATTTAGGAATACAATAAACTTCCTTGTGAGATGACTATTTTATTTGATATTATCAATACGGTTGAATGACTAAAAAAGCTTACATTATACTATAAAGATATAAATTACAACTATAAATATTATTAATAGTAGTAAGTTATCACTATAAAAATGCCGTAAAATAATAACAATTCGCATGACAAAGTAAATGCTTTTAGTTCGGCTATTGTGTGTTTTTTTAAATTTGTTCGTCTGGGTTATTAAAAAAGTGCCTTGTCTGTTCAATTTGTCTACTTATTTAACGTGACTTAATACGTTAAATAAGTATCCGTAAACTAACGTATGTGCAAAATATCATTTTGTCTAATTTAAAGATCTACTTATTTAACGTAACACCGGTGTCACGTTAAATAAGTAGATCGTTAAATAAGTAGACTAATTGAACAACCAAGGCATTTTTTGTTAACCCAGACGAACAAATTATAAAAAAAACATACGTTAACCGAACTAAAAGCATTTACTTTGTCATGAAATTATTATTATTTTACGGCTTTTTTATAGTGATAATTTACTACTTTTAATAATATTTAACTCACGATGTGTATTCTAGTCGAAATTTGTATCATTATAGAATAGTATGACAAGATGAAATTTATATCATTATACAATAGTATGGCGTGTTTTTAAGAAAAAGCTTTTTTTTTTGGGTCACCCACTGAATAAGTATACTAAAATGAGACATCCTTTAATGATATCAAAAAAAAATTCATAAAATAGTCATCTCACAAGCAAATTTACTGTAAAATATTTCGCATTATTTATCTTTAACCGTTAAACCTAACAATTGTAGAAGTTTAGGATCTGTAAATACACAAGAATATTTAATTAAAGAGGATTTATTTAAAGAAAAGTTCTCACTAACAATTAAACTTTTCGATTAAAATTGTTGCTTGATTGTACGCAGATAAGTAATAAGAAAAGTATTCTGATTGTTTTTGAAAAAAAGAGAATTTATTAGTTCGTGTCTAGCCTTTTTATTTGTGTTAATTTACCTACTTTAGTTGTGGTTACAACCATCTCTGAACTCTATAACACCAAAACACAAACCATGACGAGCAAGGCCGGTGCGCGGAGAAACAAGTTGAGCGTGGTAGTACCAGGGACGTGGTGATGATCGAACTTAGTATTTCTTGATTATGAGGCGAGTGCTCTAACACTACTGCACTACTGTTAAATAATAACCTAGATGGGTGTTATTCGACGATTTTAGCGGTGTTATATATATAGCACAATAATAATAAAATGTGATACAAACTTAGTTTACTATTTCTAAATATATGAATGTTTTAAATAAAAACGACATTAAAAAAACGATACACTTCATGCTAAACTAAAACTTCATTTTAAAAACAAGTTCAATATATCGTTACACAAAATAAATAGCAATGTTTCTTAAGTCCTTTTTAGAAAGTTCAACTTGGTTGAAGCTTGGTCATTTTTGTAAGAAATTTGATTTTTCCTCATGGAGCTACGAGCCTATATAGTATAGAAATATAAAATAACATAACTATTAACATAAAATGATACTATTTATGTTATTTTGTGAAAAAAAATTGAAATTTACAATGAAAAAACAAAATTAAATCACCTGCTTTTGCGCCAGAAAAGTATTTTATAAATACATCGATCAATATATGTCAACAAATTGATTGACAAAATGAACTCTAAATGTGTGCCAGAAGGATTAAATTTTGAATCATATGAATGTTAAAAATGCTAAAACAGTCATGACATCTAGATGCCATGATTAAATATTCATAATAGTCAAAAATAACATTTTTAAAATACCAAATTTTTAAATACTTTTGTATTAGTTGTAATAGTAGTTATAGTTAACTGCAATTGCAACAATTGTATGCAAATAAAGAACTGACTTTTAATAACTGTACCTATTAAATATATCTTTTATAGATAACCCTAGTTGATAAAATGAATAACTGATGACAGTATGAAGCAACTACAAAGCTGTGTGAGCAAAACAAATTATCATGCCAATTACGAAATAAATAAAAAGCAAGAGTTGACCTAAATTAACCAATTATATAACTTTATGCATCTATAAGACACTTATAAAAATAAAATATATGATGAAATTTTTATTTATTAACTAAACATAAGGTACATACACAGAGCTGTGCATTTCCTCTCACAAAAAAATCCCAATCATTTTTATGTGCAACTCTGTGCACTAACAATGGTACATCATCTTTACTTAAACTATTAAAGAGTAAATCATAAAATTGAACACACTTTGAGTGTGAAACAACATCAGGACACATTACTAAAAAAACCCAATAAGATTTTCTAACATTCATCATTTGCACAAAACTGAAAATTTCTGAAAAACCACCTGAATTAAAACAACTAAAAACGCACAAAACCCAAGTATTTTAAAGTTTGAAACCCAGATAGTTTAGAAAACTGATATAAAAGCAAACTTTGTGCTATATCAATCAAGGTGTCATCATGCCAGCCAGATAGGTGTTTTACAATATTTAAGACCTTATCTTTAGACTGTATTGACAAACTTAAAAAAAAACTTTAGAAAACTTTGAATTTCTACAGCCCCTTTTTACAATGTTACCATCATTACCAAACAGCTTTCTTTAAAACTTTACCATTACCAGTTTAAACTAAGGTTTAAACTGAAGTAGTAGTGTTTAGTAGTAGTAGTGAAGTAGAAGTGTTTAAAGGTTAGTAGCCCTAGGTACAATATGCTTTTTTTGAACTTTAAGTAAATCCACTTTTTGAAAATTAAGTAAATCCATAAGAAATTCACAAAAAAGACACATTAACTTGATTTAAAGTTTATTTAATCTTAGATTGTTATTAATAAAATTATCTAGTGTTACTTAATTGCAACACTTAAATATATAGCAAAATTAACAAATAGTTCTGAGCAAAATTGACAAATAAGCCTATGCATAAAATGGTAGTCCTAAAACAAGTGTGGGATTTGAGATATAGTACAAAATTAGCTAAATTAAAATTTGAGAGTGTTGGCTGAGACATAGTACAAAATTAACATACAATAGCATAAAATATACAATAATAATAAACTCTTAATCATAAATTAAATAAAATTTTAACTTAAATAGTTGATTATATATACACATACGACAAAGTTGTCGTTTTTTTATCATATATTTGTCGTATTTTTATCATATTTTTTATCAATAATTTATTATTTCATTAGAGACATACTGCTAAATATCTTCAACAGAGTATTTATAAACGCTTTAATTAAATAATTTTAAATTATATAACTAAAATAAAAATATTTTTATAAATATGATTATTGCTGAAATTTGAGCATTTTGAATCTATGCCGAACGGAAACAAGTCTACTTATTTCACGATAAATTTAACCTACCTATCTGCGTATGCGTGACGCTTGCGCAGAACTGATTGTCTACTTATTTAACACGACACGGGGAATCATAGAGTCGTCAAAAAAAAAGTGCAACAATTATATAATAAGTTTCTCAAAAAAAAATGTTCAGTAATGAAACTAATTTCCCTAAATTATAAACGTATTTTTGAGATGGTTATTAAATAGTTAAAGAAATATTTCTATACCAAGCAGTTAATAAAAAATAAAAATGATCAGAAAAGCACTTGAAACACTATTTAGGAAGTATTTGGTACGAAACAGACTAACAAAAATAGTCTTCCCATTAATTTCAACATTGAAACTATAAACTTTTACAAATAAATCTTTAATCGCTGAAACACTTAACCTATATTTTGTCTGTGAAGGTTTCACTTTAGCGTCAAAAATAGAAACCATTGAAATAAACCTTGAGTCACATTTTACTCCTAATAATATCTCTAAATGAGATAATTATGAAACTAGTGAAAAGAAATTCTCAAATACAGTATATCTTTTAAAATTAAACAAAAGCGTGGGGTTTGATAATAATAATAGAAATGTAATTAAAAAATCGATAAAGTATTAGACAATTCCGCTTTTGCATATTCTTAATCTCTCTTTAAAACGAAGTGTTCATCCAGAGAAACCTAAAATTGCAAGGGTCATACCCATTTTCAAATCAGGAGACAATTCTTATGCTGAAAATTACAGACCAATTTTAATTCTCCCTGGCTTCTCTAAAACCTGAGAGTGAATAGTGTAGTGATTGAGAGTGAATCATGTAAAACCGAATTTTGACTTTCTAAATATAAATAATATTCTATATAATAAACAATTTGGATTTTAGCCAAGGTATTTAACTTACCATGCTATTAATTAATACTGTGCACAATATATTTAAAGCATTTAACGAAAGTAAGATTACCCTCCGAGTTTTTTTTAGATCTTAGCAAAGCTTTTAATATAGTAAACCACAACATCCTCATAAAAAACTCGAAAGGTATTAAAAGCACTAATTTAGAATAGCTTAACAGTTATCCGAAAAAACAGAAAACAATCCATATCACATGAAGAAGGAAAATCTTGTTACATGATTATAACTTGCGGTGTTCCCCAAAATAAAGCTGAATCCACTTTTATTTTATAAATAATTTTTATAAGTTCTTAAACAATTTAAACTCAGTTTTATTTGCAGATGACATGAATTTATTTTATTCTAATGAAGATATCAATCTTTATTTAAAAATGCGTCCCTTTTTTTTTTTATATTTTATTTGAAAATATTTCATCAAAACTTCGTAATTTTTATTTAAGCAAATCTAAAATAATTAGAGAGTTATCATTAAAGTTTTTAGGAGTGATACTTGACAAAAACGTGGCATTGAGAAAACACATAAAATTGATATAAGATAAAACTTCAAAAAATATTGGCACACTATACAAAGCTGAGTATTTATTAATTCAAAATTGCCTAAAAATCTCATATTTCTCCCTCATTCATTATTATATATAAACTATGCAAATATTGCATAGTGCAGCTCTGTTGTAAGTAAAATTAAAAAACTGCTTAGTAGATAAAACACACTGTCAGAATTATCTTAAGTGCAGGTTATTTCACACGTTCTAAAGAACTATTCAAAAATTATCACATACTCAATGTTTTCAATTAAACCTTCATCAGTTACGTATTTTTATGTACAAACTTCATAATAAAATAACTCCTATAATATTTAGTAATTTTAATTTTTCAAACACGATATTCCATTTACCCTCTCCCTCCCATACCTTAGTAATCTTTATTCAAGATGGCCTCGCAAAGTTTTTTTTTTCCAATGACACATATTTTCTAAGGACGGCTCTGTTTATATATGTTAAAATACCTTTAGTTTTAGCACACATTATTACAAACTTGAACTAACTACTTGTTGCACTACATTTTAGTTTTTTACTGCGAATTTCACATTTCGATTCGGATGGACAAATTCATTTTTTATTCAACTTTATGAATTTTCTTCTCACAAAAAACACTGTCTTCTGACTATACAAACCATAATACACTGGTTTATTCCAAAGTTCCATAATTATAATAGAGTTTTGGTTGAAAGTTTTTTCATGTATTTAAAAACATCTTTAAATGATTTTCATATAATAAATACTATTGCATATGAATATATATTATTATATATGAATATTCATCTCTTATCCACTAGTTTTTATATAAAAACTGTTATTGATACAGAATTTTTTTCTTTTTTATACTAAAAAGTTAAAAATATTAAAGTAGTTATATTAAAAATAATATTTTGCTACATTTTAATTTATGCAAGAGTTAAACATGCAATGCATGAATAATGTAATTTATGCAAGAGTTAAACATGCAATGCTAAATTAAATGTAACATTGAAAGTATGGTATAGTACACAATGTTAAAAAAAATTTTGAACAATACAAAATCTTAAAAGGTTTATATAATTTTTGTAAAATTACATTTTCAATCAAGACCGATACCGAAATATAAGTACATTTGCGTCGGAAAGCTTTAATTCATGTTAAATTTGATGTTAAAAAAAAACTAAAAATAAACTTTTAAAAAATATTATTATATTGAAATTTTCAACATTTGTTTTTAATGTTGAACTTACTTTGAGCTACCTTTACTTTTTTTTTCTGACGGATCAGTAAAAGAAACATAAATACGAAAAAAGAAAAGATATTTGATTTAACCTAAACTGAATAAAGTAAAATAAATAATTTGATAAAAAAATAAAAAATAGAAATTAAAATAAAAAAAATTAGCCAAATTCATTAGACGCGGTCCGCACACTTAGGTTTACGATGTAGGGAAAAAAATAAAAATGGTAGCTTTTCAGTTTGATAAAGTATCAACAAGTGTTCCATATCTTAATATTTATACTTTTTCTAACTAGATTTTTAAAACTTTGTGCTTCTGCTTTATGCTTTATAAAAATTTTAAATCAAAAGATTCGAATGGTCTGCTCAAATACTATCGTTTACCAAGATCAGAAAAGTGTACAAAACTATATGAAGTTGTTTAAAACAAGTTTATAAAAAGAGAGATTTAATACAAACAATTTGCCAGAAATACAAATAATTTGCCAGACATTATTATTTTAGTTAAATAATAAGAAAGAAGATGAAAAAAAAAACTGACTTGCTAAAATAAAACTTGAATCAATCATAAAAACAAAGTGGTACAGTAGAATTTCTCTAAATCGAATTTTATGGGGAAAAACAAAAGTTCGAATTAGAGAGATTTTCGAATTAAAGAAAGTTAATTTCTCTTATACGCATTTCACGGTGTCTTTGCATTTAATCGAATTATGGAGGTTTTCGAATTTGTTAAAATTGCTTTTATCTCAAAAAATTTACAATGGCAAAAAACTTAAGTTTTTTATAAACTTTCTTAATGATTTTAACATAACAAAACCAGATAGTCAAATTTGACTTTTATCACAACAAAATTAGATTGCAAAACTTGATTTCAAGATAATTTTAGTTTTTCATTTTCACACACATATAAACACACACACACACACACACACATATATATGTATATATATATATATATATATATATATATATATATATATATATATATATATTTATATATATATATATATATATATATATATATATATATATATATATATATATATATATATATGTATATGTATATGTATATATATATATATTTGTATTGTATATGTATATTGTATTATATATATATATATATATATATAAATATATATATATATATATATATATATATATATATATATATATATATATATATATATATATTTGTATTGTATATGTATATTGTATTGTATGTATATATATATATATATATATATATATATATATATATATATATATATATATATATATATATATATATAAATTTTTAAATCAAAGTTTTATTATGATTCATTACAATTTTTTCATGAGTGCTGTTGTATATATATCAATAATATTCTTCATCAGTTTTTTATTTTAAGAAGTTTAATTTGTATATAAGTTTTACAAACATTGTAATCTTAAGAAGTTCTACAAACTAGTATTTGATTGGATAAACTAGGTTATCTAGAAAACATGTAAAAATGTAAGTGTAAAAAAAGATTATAGTAAATGCAATAAACTTCATTGTAAAATATTAAACTTTATTGAAAAACAAAGGCCGGCTTATTAAAAATTTTATTTATTAAGTTAATTTATAAATAATTCTATATTTTTAAATTTTAAAATTATAAATTCAAATAAATTAAATTTATTTTTACTTAATAATAAAATTAAATTTAAATCAAATTTATTTTAAATTCTAAAAATATAATTTTAAATACTTTTAAATCTTAATTCTTAAAAAATCGACTTTAGCTTACATATAAGTTTTTAAAAAATTTTATTTTCAGGCCAACTCCAGCTTATTAGAACCCTCGCCCTGTTAATCAATTTTGAAGAAATCAAAAGTTTAAATGTTAAGTCCTTCTTTCTTATAAGAAAGAAAGTTGTCTTTTTAAAATGTGTTTTACGCACAAACCTAACTAATAACCTAAATACATATTTACCATATATCTCTATCATCGCAATAAATTGTGGGCGATAAAATTTCTTCCGATATATTATGATTCTAGAAATATTAGGCTTTTTTAAAAATTCTCTACGTTTCGTTTTTTATAGTATATAATATTTTCATATATGTTATGTAAAGATATCTTTTTTTTTATTTAAAAAAATATAAAAAGTATTAAAAAAACAAACAAAAATAAAATGTGCAAGCGAAAGGATTATATCTTCGAAAAAGTAATCCACAACAGTTTTGGAAAAATATCCGAAGAATTAAATCAAATTCAAACACTCGTATTTTCGCTATTAATAAAAAACAAGACAAGAAAGAAATTGTAGAAGAGTTTAGAAAAAACTTTGGTAGTATTTTGAACACTCTCACGAAAATCAACAACAATTACAAACACCGCCATATTCCACAACTCATAGATGAGCCTAATGAAATACTTGTGTCAACTTCCGACATCGAAACCAGTATTTTTAACCTTAGATCTAATAGATCACGTGGTTCCTGCAGAATTACTGTAGAACATCCTAAGTACTCCTATAACAACAACCTACTTAGTTGGCTTTCAAAGTTTTTTAACAATATCTTCAATAATGGAGCAGTGCCAGAGTACCTATCAACATCCCTAATTGTTCCAATAGTGAAATCCTATAAAAAATCTTGATAATCCCGATAACTATCGTGGAATTAGTATTATGCCAATTTTTAAAAACCTCTTTGAATATATTATTATGAAAAAATGTCCGGAAATATCAGATAGCCACTCTGATCAATTTGGCTTCAAGCACAATAGCTTTTCTTGGAATCTAATTGTAATCTAAAAATTCAATCCATAATATTTTTGTTAAAACTAAAGTTACATTAAAAGAAAATTCAGTCATCAATTATGAAGAGTCTTTTGCTAAAAAAATGCCGAGATCTTTCCGTTTTTGAACCTAACAAGTACATCAGACACTGATTAGCTTTGCTTGATGGATAGAAAGATAGTTATTTAAACATGCCCATAATTCATAATTTTGAAAAAAACTAACATCTAAATAATTAAGGACAGTCAACAAACCTTAAAATGTCCTCACGAGTGTTATAGTTACTGTCTAATATACTTAAAAATAATAGACACCCCTTTAAGATACTATCAGATGCTTAATCAGCTAAAATTGAAAAGTACTTGTTTTTATTGATTTCAGAAATGAGAACATCCTCACAAGTTTTACCACAACATTTCATTAATTGATTTTATATAATTTTCAGAAACATATGTGACATTTTTCAGGGCTGATAATAATGATTTTTTAATATAGTGTCACCTGTATAAACTCCAAAATTAAGTAGCTCAAAAATGTTTCCTACAACTTTACTTTTTGAGGAATCATCTATATTATGGGAGAGTCTCCTATATTGTAGAATAGTTGATTCTAGTGACAATAAAATCAACTTATAAGATCCTCTTTAATTTTAAGATTAAAGTTTTTTATAAAGAAATAAAAATGCAATATTTTAATTGTTTACATTTATAGCAAATGAAAATAGAAACTGTTTATATAGTTTTGTGGCAAAACTATTAATACTAGTATTAATCTGCTAAATAAAATAAGAATGTTATGGTTTAATGTTATGAGAATGTTATAACAATAAGCGCAAAAACACTTACATTTAAGTAAATATAGCTACAGTTTTAAAAAGCATGTTATTTTTTAGTCAAAAAATGTACTTTAAAGCAACAAAACCTTGATCCATTATAAAAGATGGTATAAAAACATTCACACTTGGGCATTTTTTAGCCAAAGATTTAACAATAAAATAAACTGGTAAGATATATAAACCATTTGGTTTTGTAAACAATTTTTTACGATATTTTATGTTTTAAATGTGAGAAGTATCAATAGCATTTTGAACAGTATTTATTCAAAACATATTAAGCATAATTACCAACTAACTAAGAAAATAATATAGGCGCTTAGATTATTTGAAGATAACTGGGCATAAAAAGACTGGGAAATGAGTACACCCACTAAGTAAAAAACAATCTAACCACGGGCTTGACGTTGACGGCATACGACACTAAAAGGATATTACTTTTAAAAAAAACAATAACTTAGTCAGTTTATGCCGTAAAATCAGGTTGTTTGTGGTTAAGCCGCAGAGCTATTTTATACGGTACAATGACCCATCTCTTTTTTCAATCCGGTTTTTCATCGCTTCTAAAGCCGATTTTACTCGGCAAAGAAAAAATAAACTGATCGTAATTGATTAAAGGCAATTATATGTTGAAATGCTATACATAGTTTTTTATTTTATTGATTATTTTTAGGTAAGCTTTAGCCGCAACGGCTATAATCTAGATCCACGCATGAGCTTATACAAACTACAATAAATGAAAATATTAATAAATAATACTCTGGTTTAACTCATAAAAAGCTGCTTTACATAGTTGAAATAGGAAACTGTTTCCACTAAATATATATACTATTTGTATTAAGAGCGATTTCCAAGACATATAAATTGTCTAATTTGTCCTCTTCAAGACGATCTACCCAACAAACACTGTACGTACAAAAAACTTATAATGTACGTTCCTTTTACGTTCTGAATATCCTAGACCTTTTCGAAACCCAATTTTTTTTTTGGTCAGCGTGGAACGTTTAAAAGATGTCTGACTTACATTCAGAAGTGTGTCTTTTCATAAAAAAAACACAGATCAAACGAACATGTAAACTAAAATTAAAATCTAGCTTTATTAGTATCGGTCAAAAGTATTTAGTTTTATGGCTAACTTTTTGTAGATATTATAATTTTTTTTAGTTGTTAAATGCACGCACAATTTTTTATTTTATCGCAAAATAACGTTGAAATCTGAATAATAAAAACTCACAGTTTCATAAAGAGTTTTTAGATAGTATGTTATTAATTTAATTATAATTAATAGATTATTTCTATATTTTTTTTAACAATTTGATTAATATTTAGTTCTAGTATATATGAAATAACAAATTTGAATAATAACTTAGACGGTATTTATATTTTTATATAGATACTTGTATCAAAACCTGTATTTATAGTTTTTGATACCCCGAGCAAACACGGGGACGTACGAAAAACGTACAATGAAAGTTCAGATGGAACGTTTTGGACGCGTTCTAAACTGATTCTAGATTAGACGCTCAAAGACGTCCTTTCAGAACGTTCTATAGACGTCGTACAAAGACTTAAATAAGACTTTCAGTTTAAGTACAATTATACAAAATTGGTCTAAAAAATAGATCTTTTAAACGTTCAAAAGACGTTCTAAACGTATTTTGAACGTTTAAAAGATCTATTTATAACACAAAATTAAAATTACTATAACACAAAATTAAAAGTATACACAAGATTAAATCATATTTCAAATTACAGATGCAAAAAACATCATAAAAACTGTTGTCGTGTTTTAGTTTTTCACGGTCAACGACGCTACCCGGCAATATTTTCAGGATTTCTCCAACGCAATTTTGTAGTTCATTCTTGGAATACTTGAGCATGGTCTCTGCAATATACAAAAAAAATATATGAATAAGATTTATAGAATATAAAATATAGAATAAAATAAAGATTCAATCAAGTTAGCTTATACAACGTGAAGGCTAACCCAACTATTTTTATTTTATGAGTAATTATATTTTAACAACTTAATATTATGCATAATATAACAGTTTGCAAATGGGTTCCTCATATACTAATAAAAGTCTTTACCAGATTTGCCTATGAAATTTTAACTCTCTTTTGCAATCAAATCCATATTTAAAAAAATGTATATATATATATATATATATATATATATATATATATATATATATATATATATATATATATATATATATATATATATCAGCGAAGATCTCAGAGTTTATTCAGGAATACCGCTTTTTTGTTTGGCAACGTTGGAAAGTGGGACGTGTGAAGGAAGAGGGGGAAAGAAGGTGATGTTTTTGAGTTTCTTTCCCCCATCTCCCTCTCTAGGTTATCCTGCTACCAAAGTTAAAACCGGTGCCGCAACAATGATTTTTAACTATTTACTTGAGACTTAACTTAAGAAATAACTATTTACTTAAGACTTAAAAAATGTATTTAATAAACGCTTTTATTGCAAATGCCACGCTATTAGTAATTATTGAAAATTATTTAAAGTATTTTAAATATTTATAAACTATATTTTTGTAAACTTAATCATAGTAGTTATTTATGTTTTAAATAATTAATACTTAAAATATTTTAAACAGTTTTTAATTAGTATTTACATTACATAATATATTTACATATATTTAAATTTTATATTTTCATTACGTAATACTGTTGTGTGTTGTTGTGATGTTGTTTTTTGTTACCTTATGAGTCGATTGACATTTGGCTTACCTTCACGTTGGTGTCTATTGTTAAAAATGAAAAATAGGTAATTTTATTATTAAATCTCACTGCTTTTAATCATTCACTAAAAGCCGAGACAATTTATTTTGTCATATATACAATTTGTTTTATAAAACTAAAAACTTAAAGCCAAATTATTTTATAAACTTAAAGTCAAGACAAACTATTATATAAACAAAAGCCAAGACAAATTATTTTGTCATATATACAATTTATTTTATCTCAATTTGATTTTTTGTCTTTAGCGCTGTTCATTACATGATTTTGTCATAAATTATTTGGAATCATGATGTACCAGCATAAATTATTTTCGAAAAGCTAACATGAAATAATAATATTTAACAACTACTACTCTGGTAAATCACAACAGCTATTCTCTATCAGGTACATTGATTTTTATTTTATGCAATGTTTTTCTTTTTTATGTACTGATTCGTTACATTTTTTATTTCAGATTTATCAAATGATGAATTTATGTGGTATAAAAGTACAAAATATTGTAAAGTTTTGTGAATTTTTTAAAAACGTTTACTAATAATTTTTTTAAAGTAATGATATTGAAGTTTAAAAATCACAATCTTCAAGATTTTTTGTTACCACTTTCAATTAAAAGTGAAGTTTAATTATACTATTTAGGCTAGAAGCAGATATTAGTTTAGAAAATGGAAATGCTAATTGGCAAGTTATTCTTTGCAAAAATGAAAGAGATATGCTTAGGCAAGATGAAATTAATACTTGAAAAAATCCTAGGTATGCTGCTTGGCAAGCAACAAATAATTTGAACCGAAATGAGGAGAGTGTGGTTACGCAAGTTGAACATAATCGTCACAGAAATGAAAGAGATAGGCTTAGCAGTCTTCTCTGTTTGAAATTTAATGCCAGTGGACAAAAAAGCGCTGTCAGGATGGTCTTTTTTAAGTCAGTCTGCGCGATTTAAAAAGTTCATTTTTTTCTACTATTTAAATTAAAATAAAAAAAGTGAAGAGAATGCATTGAATAAATACTTGATAAAATAATTAAACAAAAACAGGTAATAAAAAGCATTTTTCATAAAAGTTGAACAAATGAAAAAAAAGATTTTTGTTGCAATTTAAAACAAAACGCTTTTATTTTATTGGCAAGTGCTTTTTTATGTGCTTGCCAAAGTTTTTGCGGGCGTGTGGGCAAGCGTGAAAATACTTGAGCGCAAAAGCGTTGGCTAAACGGAGAAAACTCGTATAGGCGAGATAAAATTAATAGTCAATGAAATACTTGATACGCTGCTAGACCCGAAAGAATGCATTGTATAGCAAGAGGGAATACTATTTCAGATTATAATTATTTAGGAGAAATGAATTATATTTGTCAGCATTGGGGTGCTAAGAAATTTACTAATGAAACGCATTTTTATGTTGCCATAATAGAAAGCATTTCCGCAAGATTTATTTAAAGGAAATTATGCTGATGGAAATGCCAATCTGAATTTTTTTAAATATATTCGAAATTATAATAAAAGTCTTTCTTTTGCTTCATCAACGGCTAATGTAGTTCAACCTATGAACCATGGGCCGCCATATTTTAGCAGAGATATGACTTGGCAGTGTTTAGCTTCAAACTGTGTCACTGCTTTAGATCTAGGTGTTTTCCAGTCTTTATTATTAATTATTCTGGAAACACATAATAATGTCTTTTAATAATATTTTGTTTAATGTTGTTACTTATGTTCCGTTATATATGAATGTTATTTCACTTAAGTTATGTTATATACATGTTATATTATCTTATGGTATGTGCTATTGTTGTGTGTTTTTGTGATGATGTTTTTTTGTTTTTGTTTTTCTTGTTGTCATTTTTTGTGATGATAAACATTTGGCTTACCTTTATGTTGGTGTCAATTGTTAAAAATGATATATAGGCCGTTTCATTATTGGAACTCACTGCTTTTAATCATTCACTTAAAGATATTCACCAAGACAAATTATTTTGCTATATATACAATTTGTTTTTATCTCAATTTAAATTTTTGTCTTTAGCACTATTCGTTACATGATTTTGCTATAAATACTTTGGAACCATGATGTACCAGCATGAACTCTTTTCTAAAAGCTAACATGAAATAAAATTTAACAACTACTACTTTGGTACATCACAACAGCTTATCTCTATCAGGTACATTGATTTCCATTTTTTATTTGTAATGTTTTTCTTTGTATTCACTTTTTCCTTTACATTTTTTATTAGAGATTTATCATTTAGATTTCAGATTTTATTTATTCAGTAGTTATGTGGTTTAGAAGTACAAAATGTTGTGCATTTTTGTGAATTTTTAAAAACATTTACTTATAATTATCTGAGTCAACACACAATGTTCAACGTTGCATTCACCACTTTTAGGTAGTTTCTAGGCTTTTCTAAACACTTTTCTTATTCACACGACTTTACAAGCAAGGCCTTCAAGCAAATTTGAGCTGATAAATTTGTCTAATCTTTATAGAAGAATTGATGTTATTTTTTGTTTAATATAATTTGTTTGAATATATTAGTTTTAATAAATGTTTGTTTGTTTTTGTTTTTTTCTGTTTGTCAGTTTCTTTTATTTTATTACTTAGAGTAATTGAAAAGAGCTAAGTTGCTTTTTGGTCTCTTGAATTCTTTTTTTTTTATTTTCCTAATTTTCATTTTTTTTATTAGTTGGGGTAATAACAATAATATTTTTTTAGACAGTAGCGCTGATACTAATTGGTGTTAACAATTTTGTTTTATTTTGTATTATTTTTATTTTATATTATTTTAATTTGTATTTTTACTACGTTTTGGATATCGAAAGCATTTTCCATATATACAAGTTAAGGTATATACATTTGTAATATATATATATATATATTTTTAAGCTTTTTCACTCATCACTTATAAAAAATGAGGAACAATTAAAAAAGAAATATTGAAACAATTTAGCTGAAAGCAAAATCAATAAGAAAATAAGGGAAAATATAATTCTTGATTTTTCCCAGATATTTCACCCAAATAGTTTTCCGGATTTTAAAAATATGACCTGGATGATCTATGTATTTTTTATTTCTCTGTATCTATGTAAATACTTTCTCTTAAAGAAAATAAATAAGTTTTGTTGAAAGTAGTAAAAAAAAAAATTATTGCTTCTCCATCTTTTATTTTTTAAAGTGTTATGTTTCTTTTTAAAGGTTTTATATATTTAATTTATATATATATATATATATATATATATATATATATATATATATATATATATATATATATATATATATATATAAATGTTAAATTTGATCTTCAGTTCTTTCATCTTTAAGATTGTGCATTGTAGTTTGTATTTTTTTTTAAATAAAAAGTAATTAATGTAAATCAATATTGGTTTATCTTTTTAATAAACTCTCAGTTTATTTAATAGTCAGTTTGTATTTATTTTTTTGTCATACTAATTTTTAACTTATTTATACAACTATCTATACAAAGATATGGATTTCAATAAATCAGTTAAAATATAATCTTTAATTAGAAAAGGTCACAATTCCTAAGACTTTTTTTCTTTTATTTATTCAGTTGTAACAGTAGTAATATTAATCGTAGTAGTAATATAATCAAAATTAATTGTCAATAAAAAGAAAGTTTTGCTGCTTGACAAGCAGAAAGCATACTTGCCAGAATTCAGTGTCAAAAAGTGTTAAATTGATTTTACTTAAGACACTTGAGTGTAATCAAATTAATTTAAGAACAAAACTAATTATGAATTTTACTATTTATAATAACGATTAATAAGTCTTAAACTTGAATGATTTTAATCCTTTTTATAAATTGAAACATATAATTATGTCCTTTTTTAAGTTGAATTTGTCATCACTTGATTATCTTGCTTACTGTTGAAACGTGGTTTTAATTTAGTAAATTTATACGATGTAAAGTTTACTCTATTAATCATTAGTCAACAGTTAAGGAGAAAGGAATTTTACATGACAAGGTAAACAAATAACCATAAAAACCAGTTTTTATGGTTATTTGTGTTTTAGCTATTTTGTGCTAGGATGTTGTTTTTGTCGTTAACAGAAACACTAACTTTTCTTATGCTCATAAATGTTTATTGCGTGCCTTGTTTACTTTTTTTAGCATGCTGCCTTGGAAACACTGTTTTAGGTATTGGCAGCCTTTTCTTGAATTTCCTCTTCTGGTACCTGCTTTGTTGTAACAGATTTTAAAAAAAACTTAACTGATGTTAAGTTCTTTTTTGTCTTTATATCGTTAATTATAAACAATGACATTGCTGATAGAAGCCCAATTTAAAATATTATTTAAAGATAAATTTGTACTTAATTATATATTTTAAGATAAAACATCAAGTCATACTGTTACTAATGATTTAATTACTAATAAACCGCAATACGGGTTGGTCTCTATATTTAAATCGTGCAATATTTGTTGTATTAACAAAATTGTTTTACGTCTCGTATAACTATTCGAATAACTATTCGAATTCAAATTCATTTAACTTTTTTTAATTTAAAGTTAATAATTTTTAAAGTAATTTTAAGGCGCCTTTCAAATTAAAGATAATTAAAGAAGAGATAATTACGGCAACATAATTTTTAAAAATGTTATATTTTGTTAATTAAAAAACACACTATGTTTAAAATAATATCTAATACTTTTTTAATCATTAACTTTAATTAAAAAAGCTACCTTTAATAAATAAGTTACATTTACTATGGGTTATTTTAAACAGATCTTAATGAAACTTTAATTAAGTTATTGAATCGTTATTTTTAATATTTTAAAAGTCAAAAAGTATATGGAAAAGAAAAAGATTTTTGGTTTTCCTCGCGTAAACTTAAATAGTAAGCTAAATATCAAAAGTTCATTCATTCAAAAACTAAATTTACGCGACAGTTATTAAGACCCGTTTTTTCTAAGAATCAGGCAAATTCCTGAAACTGTGTGAAGTGACCTCCTCCAAATTGCTTGAATTTTTTATATATTGATCAGAATATAGAGAAAACCTGTTAGGAAAAAAAAAATTTTCAAAAATGTTTCGTTTACTCGGAATCTGGGCTTAAATTTTTGAGATTTTTTTAAAAATTTTTAGAAATTTAGTTTTTGCCACCTTTGAACCCATTTTTTTGGCAAGGCAAAAAGTTGCACATAGCTTTTGTAGTTAATATCAGACGTAACCCAAAAGCTCTCTCCAAAAAATATAAAAAAGTTGCGTGACACTGTGCGGTTGGCTAATTATCATAGTTCAAAAGTACAAAATCAATCACTTTTGTCAATTTTTAATCGGAGTTAATTCTAGCGGCGAAGTGTTGCACACAATTTTTCTTTTAGGATTTGAAATTATCAAAGGTATTGAGTCTAAAAATGCAAAGAAAGTTATGTGATACCTAAGGCCTATTAATATATTAAGGCTTGAAATTGGAAAAAAATGTTTTAGTATACTTACAAAATGAACCATTACGGCAGAGGCGCTTAGTTTTGTAAAAATGTAAACATATCCAACTGTCAATACAAAAAGGTCCTAACATAATAATAAAAAAAATTCGTGTGATTTTGTCACACGCATGATATAACATGAATTAAAAACTGAACAAAAATCTAACATCAAGATAACTATATTGCTAATTAAATAAAACATAAATCAAACATTTAAATGTTTTTCCATTTAAAAATTAGTTTTTCATTTATTAATAGAGTCATTTACACACATTATCCACCACATCACACATAATTTCTACTCTGCTGCAGTAAGTTTCTCTAAGAATAATGATATGACTGTATTATAGTCTTCTTCGGATAATGAATAATCGCCACAACCACTGATTAGAAAAGGAGCATTTACTAAACAGATAATTTTATCAGTTTGGTTATTTATCTCCTCGGTAGTAACTGGCCAGCGAAAAGTATTCTTCTCTTGCCCGTTAATCATACAATTAACTCTGATCCCAGTTATAGATACCTAAAAGTATTAGCGCAACATTTAAAATAATATAATAAAGAGTTTATGATTTGTTTAATTTTGCTTACATTCAATAAAACTTGTAAAGTCTTATATAATGTCATTCTGAAATTATTTTTACATTTTATTTATATTCCTTTTATTTTAGAGCACTGTTTTGTAAAACAAAATAAAAACTTGAAACTAAAATATACTTTGAATAATATTACCTCCACAATATATCCAATATTCCAATGTTTTTCATATGCAACAGCAACCCAGTCATTCACTTTCCATACAAGACAAATTTCTTTTGCAAGATTGGCGATGTCTTCCTCATATTTATTATCATCTTCATTGTCTCCTGCCAGATTAAAGTCATCATTTTCGCCATAAACTTCTTTGTTATCGTTAACCTGACTATTTTCATTATTTTCTGTTGTCGGTTCTACCAGCTTACCTTTTCTTTTCAGGTTACTAAATCTATAACAATATCAATTGTACATATTTTTAAACATATGTAAACAAACACACAAAATTATAACTTTCACCTAAATTTTAATTTCATATTTGTAAAAGAACTATTTAACAGTCAGAAACATAATCTAATTTGCAAAAGTTTTGATAGCAACAATGCCTACCTTGAAAATAAAGATCTTATCTGTTGGCTAGTTACATATTGACCAGGCGGAAGTTCTCTCCTCAGCTGCATGTGAACCTGCTCAGGGCTCATTTTATTACCTGATTCTTCTTCACGAATAAAGTATTTATACAACAGTTCTTTCTGCTGATTTGAAAATCTAAAAGAACTTCTAACTGGTAATGCCCAACCTTGCAATAGAAAAATGTTCATGCAATGTGGTTTGTCTTTTACGGAAGCACTGTTAGAGGATGAAGAAATTGGCATATTTAGTTGTGAAGTAATTTTCATCTTATGAACAACGAGTTGCGAACTTTATCCAATGATGTTAATGATTTCGGAACTGTATGAAGACCGGATAGCATGTGTTCTTCTAACTCAGCATCGCTTTCAAATGATAAAGTACAATTCATTTCAGTGCAAAATCTTAATGAATATAATTGCCTGTCAATTCTTTTCTGTTTTTCCTTAAGTGACTTGTTACGCTTAATTGAATTATCTGTTTTGCTATATGGCAACAACAACTTAATCGAGGGTTGAATTTTAAGATTTCCATACTCTTGTTCAATTCCCTCACCGATATTGAAATAACGCCACATCTTCATACTTTTCTCACCAAACTCAAATGAGTGATAGTTGCTAATGTTCTTAATCTTTGGTCCAGTAACTACAGTTTTATCATTGCTAATTTGAGCAACTGCTACTTTTGCATCATTAGCGCCAAAACTAAAATGCATAGCCTTGTGTATATCTTCAGCAGTCAAAAGATTATTACCAGAGTCAACGTAACTCCTTAAAATTGTCTTTACAACTGCACTCTCCCTGTCACATTGATCTTTTCCACAACAGGGTTGATTATAATCATATCTCAGCAACTTTATATCTCTCTCTTTGCATACATTGTAGATTGCTTCAGCTGAAAGATTTCCCTGATAACAGCCGGCATTATCAGATTTGGTAAACATTTTCTTGATATGCGGTTGATCAATTCTGAATTGGTCTAAAACTGCAGTGGCTAACGAAACAACATCACCTATTCCCTGATCACACCTATACATTGAAGTAAAGTAAACACGTTTGAATAACTTTCCTGCTATTTTTATGAAGAATATATCCACATGTAAACTCATTCCTTTCTTGCCAAAATACTCTCTTTGGCCCTCTCTGTATCGAACCGGAAGAATTTTTTGACAAAAATCTTTAAGCCAGAAAGCAGTTTCATCGTTTAATTGCTTAAAAGCTTCGATTTTTGCCTTTTTCTGTTGAGAATCTCTCATCAGGTGTTTTATGTAGTTGAATACATCCTTTACAGCAATTTTCAAATCATAAATAGAATCAGCATCGTCAGAATTTTGAATTGTTAGTTCTTTGATCATCTCGATAGCTTTGCACAAATCATAGCAATCGGCACATACCACTTCTGATATCTCTGTGTTGGATTGAAGATTTTTTTAGATGGATCTGATAAGGCATGTTTTGAGCTATGAGAAGAAATGTTTGAGTCATTGACACTACAATTGGTTTGATAACTTGTTTTCAAATACCTTTTTCCTTTTTCAAGGGCAGCTTCGAGAGATTTAGAACTAAATCTTTGTGCCAATTTTTGTAATGTTTGAAAACCATTCATGCCTGAAGCAGTAACATCATCTAATCCAGCTAAGCTTTTTCGACTTGGAGGTTTTATTGCATGCAATACTTTCCACAAACTTGAATCAGATAATGGTATATAATTGTTTTCACTACAACTTTTTCGATAGAACATGATAGCGTGGCTATATTTTGTCGTCAGTATTGCATGCACTATCTTTTGTTCTTCACCGCTGTCGTATTTTAATTTGGTTATTCCATAAGCAACATCATGCAAAATACCGCTTGTAAATATAAAGTCTAAGAAATGTTCACACTTTGTTTAATCAAGACTAGATCGGACGAATACTTTCTTCTCTGGAAATGCCAACCCTTTATGAGATGCATGCCATTTTCTTGCTGTTTCTATACGATGTTTGGTACACTCAAATGTGTTCATTATAAACTTTTTGGTATACTTGGTATGGTCTAATAATGAGAGGATAACTAACTTTCCCATGGAATCACTTTGCTTATATACTTTCTGAGCACGAATAATTTCAATTGGGAGAGGGCTATTTATTTCATCAACATTTTTACTGTTAAGAAAATCTATAAGTATTTCCTCTTGTCCAGGAGCAACAGCTTCCGCAAATTTTTTCTTTAATAAGTTTTCTAGGCGAACATACTTGCGTTTTAACTTATCTTCAGTAGTATCTTCCAGATATTCGAACTTCTTTTTTAATCTAAATTTTATTGGACTTGCATTAAGAACCTCAGTTACACTCTCACGGCTTCTTAGAGATTCGTCCAAAATCTCCTGTGAAACATTAATTTCACCGGGATCAAATTCTTCATCTGGAGTAGCAGATGTCATATATGTTTGTTCTTGCTGTGTTTGTGTTTCTGTACATAAATTGGTGTTTTCGTTGACTCTAGATAAAGCAGTTTCTTGCTTTAAATGGGTAAAACACTGCATTGCACCAACTGAAAATACTTCATTGTATCGCTTTGACATTGATATGACGACATGTATTGGTGACGCCCTTAAAGCGGGAGAATTTTTTTCTTTTATATTTAGATGGTGAGGATGAAAGCATGTTTTTGGAGGACTCCATGCAATACCAAACGTGTACCGGCGAAAAGCACATATTTGTTCATCCTTTTTAAGATTTCTTTTAAGTCTATTTGCAATAAGTCCATTTTCTTCCCAAATATTATTATCGTTTAATCGCATGACCTAAAACCAATTTTTTAAACAATTATTAAGTGTGTCATTTAAAGCATTGTTTATAATCTGACTCTTCACGAAAAATGTTTACAAGTTTGAAATACATTGTTGTTATTAATAAAATACAATATTGCATGAGTGTGATTAATTTAGTGATTATTTATTAAAAGAATGAGGAATTAATTAAAAGAGCTATTTTTTTTTGTTTAAAGAACTTTGTCTCAAAATCTTATTGCAGAGAAGTTATAAAGTATGTAATTATAAAAATTATATTACAGTCTGCGTAAATTTAAAATACATAATTACCTTTAAGTTGATGAGGTGTTTCTTAACATCAACATCTCCCAGCTGATGAATGTAGAACATTTTGTTTATAATTTTATGTTTTTTGAATGATCCACAATTTCCTTTTGAAAAGCAACAACAGTTTTCATAAAAATATTTGTTTTGTTTCATACTCAACTAAAAACAAGTTCTATTTATGCAGTACCTATTTCTCAATAGCAATGATAAAATATCTACTCTATTTATGCAAATTTTAAAGATCGTTAAAATAAAGTTAAGACATTTTTATGGTAAAGTAAACAACCGCCCACTAACTTGTTTCTCCACAATCGTGATATCAGCGATTCTTCTTCCATTCGATCACCACAAGTTATTTGGTTATGACGTAAATTTAAATAATTCACTTCTGATCATGTATTGTTTTTTATTATTATTTATTTCAATTGTTATGATTTCTATATCATAGTCAGAAACGCTTAAATTTTTTCTTAACATTACGTGCAATGTTTTGTGTAATGCTAAATGCTAATTTTGGATGATAGAAATTTTATTGTGAGCGAAAACCTCATCTGTGTGTCCAAAAAAATATCTCTTCGTACTTAATCATTTTTAACAATTTGTACCTTTATTTTTAACTTAATATCTAAAGATCACACGAATTTTTTTTATTATTATGTTAGGACCTTTTTGTATTGACAGTTGGATATGTTTACATTTTTACAAAACTAAGCGCCTCTGCCGTAATGGTTCATTTTGTAAGTATACTAAAACATTTTTTTCCAATTTCAAGCCTTAATATATTAATAGGCCTTAGGTATCACATAACTTTCTTTGCATTTTTAGACTCAATACCTTTGATAATTTCAAATCCTAAAAGAAAAATTGTGTGCAACACTTCGCCGCTAGAATTAACTCCGATTAAAAATTGACAAAAGTGATTGATTTTGTACTTTTGAACTATGATAATTAGCCAACCGCACAGTGTCACGCAACTTTTTTATATTTTTTGGAGAGAGCTTTTGGGTTACGTCTGATATTAACTACAAAAGCTATGTGCAACTTTTTGCCTTGCCAAAAAAATGGGTTCAAAGGTGGCAAAAACTAAATTTCTAAAAATTTTTAAAAAAATCTCAAAAATTTAAGCCCAGATTCCGAGTAAACGAAACATTTTTGAAAATTTTTTTTTTCCTAACAGGTTTTCTCTATATTCTGATCAATATATAAAAAATTCAAGCAATTTGGAGGAGGTCACTTTCATTGACTGCCTGATTCTTACAAAAAATGACTCTTAAGAATGTAATTTTTTACTTTTGTTAATTATCAAAAGCTCTTAATTGCCAAAAAACAAAAGTTAACTCCGAATGGAAGTTTTAAAATCGTTCGATCTTTCAAAAAATCAAATTTTTTATACAATTTTATTGTTATAAAATTTTGCGACAAGTTTTTAAAATTAAGTTTCACAACGACATTCATTTTTTCAAAACTAAAGTTTGGTTAGTAAACGAAGAACAGTTACGTCGCGTAAATTACATTAAAAAGCTATTTTTTTATCATTCATTTTATTCACGAAAGAAAAAATAAGGCAGCCAAAATAAACTGAAAATTACTATACTAAAAACTGAAATTTTCTTTTCTATTTTTAATAAAAACACAAAAGAAAATAATAATAATAATAATAATATTTGGGCGTCTATACCGCTCCAGCTATACTAAAACACTAGGGTCGTCCCTGTCTATATATATACATACATACATACATATATATATATATATATATATATATATATGTATGTATGTATATATATACATATATATATGTATATATATATATATGTATTTACAGACTGTATTTACAGTTTTATCATAAACGAATTATACAGTTTTGATATAATTATTTATACGAAAAAATAAATACAGTTTGAAGCTAAGAATAAGTGTTTTTTTTTAATTTATTAGTTCATTTCTACTAAAACTAAATATAAATCAGGTTGTTAAAAAAATCTAAGAAATAATCTTTTAATGTAATAATGGTTAAATTAACAACTTACAGTCAAATAACCCTTTATGAAACCGTTATTATTGTTTAGATTTCAATTTTATTTTGAGATTAAATAAAAAATGACGCACGCATTTGACAACTACAAAAAAAAAAAAATTTCTACAAAAAGTTAACCATAATACTAAATATTTTTGACCAATAGTTATAAAAACGAGATTTTAATTTTAGTTTTACATGTTTGTTTGATCTGTATTTTATTATGAAAAGGCACACTTCCGATTGTAATTCAGACGTCATTTTCAACGTTCCATGCTGACCAAAAAAAATATTTTGTTTCCAGAAAGCTCCAGGACGTTCAGAACATAAACTGAATTACATTTTACGTTTCTTGTACGTGCAGTGTTAGGTGGGAAATAAAATTTCCCACCTAACACTGCACGTACAAGAAACACTAACAGTTTAAATCAACTAAAAGTTTCTGCCCAAAATGTAGAAAAAGCTTAAATAAACAATATTCCATAGTAATAATTACTTTTAATCAACAATACAGTTGAATAAAAATACTTTAAGTAATCAATACTTTTTACAAATTTTATTATTGCCACAGTTATTACAAAAATTAAAATTTTTTCACATTTCGTTTGTTAAAAAAGCATTTTTCATAGTAAAACCATTGTCATTCTCACATCAATGTTAATCAGGCCACCATTTATTCAAACAATCCGAAATATAAAGAAAAAGTGTATTTTGGATTCAGCGAAACATCTTTTAAAGTTTAGTATGTAAATTACTTAAAATCATTAAATGCAACTAGATATAAGAATGATACAGAGTTATTTAAAGAAGAATGAAAATTAAAAGAAAAAAACTTTACACCTTCTATCAAACGAAAGACTGTTAAACAATGCAAATCATACAACTCAGCATTAAAGGTTTGCTACCTCTGTTTAAATGAGAAGTTTTAATTTTTGCTGTACAAAGGCGAAGATTGGTATCGCAGATTGATCCTGGTTGCTTTACGCGACGTTATACTTTTAAAACTTCCAAATTTTTGTTTCCATGAAGCCATTAGAATTCACGCAACTGTAATTCTAATTGTAATTTTAACGTTTAATTTTTAATTCTGTAATATATGGCTGATGATTGCCGTGAGGCATGAAATTTAAAGTTCCATAATTAGTTGCTTTTTTTTGTTTTTAAATATATATATACACACACACACATATATATATATATATATATATATATATATACTTTTTTTTTTTTTTTGTTATTCACCTCCTCAAGGCCGAGAAGGCCACTACAGATGAGGAGGCTACTTAATAGTGGTTATAACCCTCTCTCAACTCTATAACTCCGAAACACAAACCTTGACGAACAAGGCCGCTGCGCGGAGAAACAAGTTGATATATATATATATATATTTTATTAAAAGAATAATAGAGCCACATGATATTAGATAGTAATGTAGCCTATTTAGTGTGGCCTTGGTGATATATTCTGTAGCCTAAAACCCGCTGTCATATACATATACACATAAATGTATATGTATATATAAATTTATATATATATATATACATATATATATATAAAAATATATGTCATATACATATATGTATATATGTATATGACATATATGTATATATATATATATACATATATGTATATATGTATATATATATATATATATATATATATATATATATATATATATATATAATATAGATATATCTTTACACACACACACATATATATATATATATACATATATATACATACATACATATATATATATATATATATATATATATATATACATATATATATATATATATATATATATATATATATATATATATATATATATATATATATATATATATATATATATATATATATATATATATATATATATATATATATAATATATGAATAAACTTTTTCAAAATTAGATGTAATTGCGAAAAGATGTTGAATTTCATACACAAATCTAAATAAGATTTTTGTTAGTCTATGTGGAGCCCATTTTCAAAACTTACAAAGTCCGCGTAAACTGATATTGACAAAATAATAAAAAACTGAACTACTAATAATTGCGCATCAACAGAAATCGGTAATTTCCTTTGCTATTTTTTTCAAACAAAAAAACTTTCAATAATTCTAACATTTGAATAGATAACGAATATCAGTATATAGAATGAGGAAAAACCCACTATTTTGTAGATCCTTAGATATGATCATTAAGTGATACGGTTGATTATGATCTTTAAATAATAAGGTTAGATTTTTTTAATTTTGAAAATCTGACTATAAAATTAATTGATGTATATAAAATGTGTGAAAAACTCAAAAGTTTGCAGACCCTAAAATATGAGCTTTAAATGTTAAAGTTGATTATGATCTGTAAATTATAAAGTTTGGTTTTTTAATTTTAAAAATCTGACTATAAAACTAATCGATTTATTCCCAGTGGGCACGGTACGTTTTTAAAACGTTTTTAAAACGTTTTTTAGACGTTTTTTTGAGGTTTAAACCTAATTAAAACGTCCAAAGAACGTTTTAAAAAAGTACTGTGCCCACTGGGTTAGTTTCACAGTTTAAATCAAAATATTATATTATGCATAATAATAAGTTTTTTGTTGTTAAAACAATTACTCTTTACATAATAATAATAATTCAGTTTGCCGTCACATTTGTATAAGCTAACTTGATTGAATCTTTATTATATTCCTTATTTTATATTCTTTAAGTCTAATTTATATATATTATTTTGTATTTTGTAGACTCTATGACCAAGTATACCAAGAATGAACAAGAAAATTGTTTTATGCCTTATTTTAAAGAAATTATAGAAAATTTGTCTACTTTTATTAAATAAAAAACTAGGTCGTTTGATCGTTTGTTTTTAAAGTTGATAAATATTTTCATTATAAGGTATGTCATTGAAAAAATATTACAAATATAAGGTTATATTTGTAAATGTTCCTAATTTAAATATATTTTTTAATTTGCATATTTAATTACTTTTATGTGTTATTTATAATATGTTTATATTTGTTAAAGTTATATGGGTTTATATTTAGTAAATGCATAAAATATATTGGGTTGAGGAATAATTCATGAGCGTTTTTTTCAAATTTTAAAATGCACGCAGAAATAAAATGCATTGGCAAAATGTTTTATGTTGTTTGAAAGAGAATGTTTTGCTCTACAAGATAGTGTGTTTTGATTTGTTAGTTTTTTTTATTTTTGTGTATTTTCAGATCATCAAAATGGAATGTCAAGTGGACAAAACTGAGCATTTTCGACACCATTTGCTTTTTGCATTTAATCGAGGTGTTATCATAGACTTCATATATAAAATATCTTTTATGTATGTGTTTCTATGTTTGCGATGTGTTATGATGTTGTGCGTTTACAGTTTGAAATTGGCAAAAATGTACACGGTGTACCCCAAACTCGATAAAGTTTATAAGCTCTTAGACGACAACTCAAGGAGTTCTCATTCGGTGTTTTGCAGAATACACGCTAAAACACTGTTTAATTATTACGCACCATAATGGTTGCGTTTTTGAAAATAATAATAACAATAAGTTTGCGTTAATGCATTTTTAATAAAAACTATTCTTTTTATGAAAAAAACAAAAAATTAAACACATAATATTAGTATGTAATAATTAGTAATTAATATTACAAAAATTAAACACAAAAAATTAAACACATAGATACTCAAATCTATTTCACTCTATTTAATACTTTATTAACTTTTTATGTCTCCAAAGTTTGAATTAAATTTTAAAATTACTTTTAATAAGTTGAAAAGTTAAAACTTTAAAAAGTTTGTGATTTTCATAAAAATCTGTTATAAATGTATAAATATATAGAACTATTTTAAAGATATTAACAGTTTATACTCAAGTAATCTCAATAAATACAAGAAAATATATTTTATAATAAAATTAGTGTTTTTAACATACTTTCTTATCTTCTTAACATATCTTTCTAATGTATTTTCTAAAAGCTTAATATGACTGCTTCTGAAAAAATTTTTAACTTACCCTCTTTTAGGTTAAGGATTCTTCTATTAATAGGTTTTCTAAAAGTATATTCTTGTAACTTATCTTATTGCATTCTATATTTGTGTTCTACATAAACAAAATTAAGTTATTTACAGTGTAAATATAAAATTACAAAATGACTGCAATTTAATGATTTCATGCATTTAATATAACTAAAATCCCTAAAAAATTAATATTAATTACCTTACATTCTTATAGTTATCATTCATTTATAAGCTTATTAAATAGACAGCTTACATTGCATATAATAATTATAAACTATTTTGCCAATTTTAGTGTTTCGTCCTCCTCCAATCTTTCTAACTGAAACATTCTTTAACTTAACTCTGACTTTTTCACGAATTTCAGCTTCACTGACTAGTGGAAAAATGACAAATACGCTTTTTAAAAAAAAAAACATTTTAAATACTTAAAATGAATAATAAATAATATAATTTTTTTAAAGTTTTAACTTTTAAAATTAAAATAACAAAAATGATAATCGACACAAAAAATTGATGTTGCTTTGTCGTAAAAATTAGCTTAATATAAAAATGGAAAAAATATACATAATTATAACTTTTTATTTATAAATAATTAAAGTTTTAATATATAGTTTATAATATATATATATATATATATATATATATATATATATATATATATATATATATATATATATATATATATATATATATATATATATATATATATATATATATATATATATATATATATATATATATATATATATATATACACTTGTGGTATTATTGACATTATTTTACGGAGGATAAATGAACAAATATGTTCATGTGTTCTGCATTGTTAATGTCAAGACCCTACAGTGTACATTTAAAATACTTATCTTACGTTGTTTAAAAAATCTATCTTTAAATAGTATTTTATAGAGATTATATAAAAAAAGAGAGTAAACAAAAAGACATTTCCTGTATCTTCAAACTATTGTATAAATAATCTTAAACTCTAAACCTTAGCTAATTTTAAAAAGAATAAATTAGTGATATAAGATAAAAAAATTAAAGCTGTTTATATTATTATTAAGCAAATCATAGTTGACGACGCTCAAATTTTTTTACAACCATTCTTTGAACACAAAGTTTTTGATTGCATTAATCTTCTTTGCTGCAGAAAATCAACCAATTTTTCTTCTTAAATCCTTTCAATGAACTAGGCCAATTTTACTTTATTTAAAGTTGTTTCAGAATGGACTCCGAAAGCGTGGCTTAAGATAAATTTAAATTAATTACAATAGGCCAATTATAAAACGGCAATACTTTCGCTTTTAACTTTACTGAGTTTGCTTATAAACTTAACCGAATTTTGGGGTGCACCGTATACAGGTACGCCGGTTATTATGTTGTTTCCATGGTTTCAAAGTGTTGTACTTCGGTATAGTTTAGAGCCGAGGCACAATACTTTGAAAGCCAATTAGAATGTTGTCTTTGCTAGCCAAGTTGTGTACTTTTCTATAATGTGACATAGGTTTGTTGAGAGCAAGAATGTTGTCCTTGCCAGTCAAGTGGTGTCAAGTCTTTTTTTCTTATTTGTTAATGTCTGCTTAATAAGTTATAAGATCTATAACCTTTATATTTAAAATAATAATTAGATGCAATCATAAAGTCTCTAGTAATAGATAAATCTTGTGTTATTTTAAAAACTTCAATGCAACTTATAAAATAATTAATTTGATTCGTTTTTAACAAAAGTATACATTTTTCAGAGCCAACAAATACATTTTTAAAGCCGAAAAAAAGTGAGATATTTTATTGAATTTGATCGTTTTTCCCCACGCATCGCGTTTTAGGGGCATCATCAGATGACAAAAAACTATCATTATTCCAAATAAAAAATTAAAGATATCCAATAAAGATATAAAATTGTTTACTTTGTTAGCTTCATCCATCAGATTACAGAGAGATTTCAAGCTCTAAAACAGCAATGTAGAATAATTTCGTTCATCTAGTATACGCCTGACATCAATTTGGACTTAACAAACAGTCAAGAATTTTTCAGTCAAGTAAAGTTAAGGATCTCTTACTTCTGTATCTAAATGATCTTAATGAAGACAAGTTAGTGGATGAGTTCCGCCAATTTTTGTCTGTTTGACGCTATCTACTGACACATGATCGGCCCTTAGATCTTCTGAATAGCATTTATGCAAACGGAATTGAAAAAAATTTTGCTCAGATATGCATTTGTCTTTGCATCTTTTTTACTTTGCCAGTATCTGTGCCTAAAGGCGAGTGATCCTTAACCAATTTAGCTCTTGTCAAATACTCCTTAAGAGCCACCAATCCTTTCAATCACAATAGATCTTGCAGAGAAAGTTAATTATGATGTTGTAACTTCCAACTTTGAAAAGGTTGGAAGTTACAACAGGGAAAATACCCTGGGCATCATGAAGTCTCTGTGCGCTCCTCCATACACAAATATATATATATTTGTATATATATATATATATATATATATATATATATATATATATATATATATATATATATATACATATATATATATATATATATATATATATATATATATATATATATATATATATATATATATATATATATGTATATATATATATATATATATATATATATATATATATATATATATATATATATATATATATATATATATATATGTATGTATATATATGTGTATATATATATATGTATATATGTGTATATATATATTTATATATATATGTGTGTGTATGCATGTATAAATATATTTGCATACTTATATATAAATATATTTGCATACATACACTCATATATATACAAACTATGTTAGTGTATTTAAATACACAAATATATATATATATATATATATATATATTTGTGTATTTGAATACACTAACATAGTTTGTATATATATGTGTATGTGTATGCAAATATATTTATATATAAGTGTGCAAATATATTTATATATGCATACACACACATATATATACATACATATATATATATATATATATATATATATATATATATATATATATATATATATATATATATATATATATATATATATATATATATATATATACATACATATATATATATATATATATATATATATATATATATATATATATATATATATATATATATATATATATATATGTATGTATATGTATATATATTTATATAGTAGAAAATCAGCACGAAACTTTTATCTAATTTTTTTCTTCTATTTGCTGTTTCCTGATGATCCTACTTCGGCCTTCAGATGATTCTAGCAAAGGAGAAACTGCAGTTCTTTTTTATTAATTTATATTTGATTTGAGAGAGGAGAGGTGATATTGATTTTATTCAGGAGAAGTATGATCCTGAATAACACGAGAAACAAATTCAATGAAGTTAATATTATTAAATAACACAGATACATGATTTCCTGTCATTCAATTTGACAATATGAAAAAGTTATATAGTAAAAATAGTTAAACTGTAAAAGAAAAAAGAAACTTATAGCTTGGATTTTATAAATGAAAAATACTTTTAAATGCTTTATATATATTTATATTTTCATTCAAATATTTGTTACTAACAATACAAGTAATTTAATTTTCAGAACTTAATAGTTACTAACTTTATTGTTATTATCATTATTAATTTATTGATTTAGAAAATTGTAATCAACAGAATAAAACGTTATAATTTCGTTTTATAATTTCAGTAACTTTTATGAAAACGATTTATGCTTCATTAAAAATTTATATACTCTTACTTTTTTAGTAAGTTTTGTTAAAAAGATATGTACTCTGTTCCATTTTCCTTTTCAAAAAATTCTTTAAAAGACACATACTCTCTCACTTTCTCTCTTTATATACATATATATATATATATATATATATATATATATATATATATATATATATATATATATATATATATATATATATATATATACATATATATATATATATATAATATATATATATATATATATATATATATATATATATATATATTAGGGTCCACTATGCAAAAAATTTTCAAAGCCACCCAAATGGAAATTTTTCCCATTCTAGTGTTTGTGTACAGTGTAAAAAAAAGTTTTACTAAATTTTAATGACTATTCTATAGCCCCCTCAAAGCCCCTAAAAAGATAAGCCCCAATTTCCTGTTTAACCCATTAGTGTCTGAGTTTTTTGTTACAATTTACGATTTATAGAGATGGCATGAATGGGTTAAAACAGTAGCACATTTTTGCAGTGATTACAAATTTCATAAACGAGCAAATTAATATTATGATATTGACACAATTTAATATGTAATATTGACTGTTATAATTATTTTGCTGTTTCCTGTTTTAGTTAAATAAATTAAAACTGAAATGTTGACAAGAAGTGGTAAAGTAGTAGAAACTGAACTCAAGTCTTTGCCAACCAGTTCCAGTTGTTTGTCAGACACAACCGACTAGCCTTCACCGTCGTCATTATCATCAACAACAAGGCCTGTTACTCGTGCCTCTACTAAGTTTTGGTTAATTGGACACCCATCACCATCAATAACTGGTTCTAAACTACCCGATTGCAGACAGGTTTTAAATTTTTTTCTTTTTTTACAACGCGATGAAGAAAATGTCCAAAATCATGTAACAAATCAAGAAATTGGCTGTATAGTAATCGACGCCGTTGTAACTTTCTGGAACATGGCACGCATCAAGACAAAGACAAGACAAACGGAAAACGTGCTAACTTCTTGGCCAAGTTGGATAGTCTTTTTAATATTGGATCACCTGATGCCATACAGGAAATCATGAATTCCAGGCTACTGACTGCCAAAAAGAAAGATGATGATGTTGCATTCTATTTAGATAAAAAAAAGACAGAAAGGCGACCATGGATGGGTATGACAAAATCTTTGAGATTGAAGCAAAAATGAAAGAAGTCAGATATAATCGGAAAATCATGCTTAGAGATGAAGAAAAAGAAAGAGTAGAAAAAGGTAGAAGGTAGACAAAAGTAGAAGGTAGACAGGATGATCAGGATGATGAGAAAATGGAAGTAAATGACGAAGAATATTAATGAAAATATTGCTGTTGCTGAAGTAGATATCGGTTTAGGGTGGGACTTGAATTATGAACCTCCAATGAATAGATGATCAGAATTTTTTACTCTTCACCTCCACAAAAGAATTATGCAATGCGAGGAAATCACTTTTGCAGCAGACAGGCTGAAATTGTCTGGTAATAAAAGAACTATGATTGTGTCTACTGTAATTAAAGCTGCTGGTGGAAACTTGGACGATTTTGATATCTCCAGATCAACATCTCGTCAAAGTAGAATGTTAAATCGACAGAGGATTGCTGAGAGTGTTATAGATAATGTGAGGCTCAACCCACCACAGTTTGTGCCCTTCACTGGGACGGAAAATTGCTAAAAGACATACTAGTCGTGCAACATGAACAGTTGGCTGTGCTTGAGTCGGGTGCTCCAGAATACAGTGAGGGAAAATTGCTTGGTGTTCCCGTTCTCGTTGATTCGAAAGGAGAGACTAAAGCAAATGCAACATTGGATCTCCAAAAAGCTTAGGATCTAAGCGACAATGTTGTGGCATTGGTATTTGATACCACTGCCAGTAATAGTGGCATCCACAATGGTGCTGCTAAATTGATTGAAGAAAACTTAGGTTGAAAACTTCTCTATCTTGCCTGTCGACATCACATTTTTGAAATCTTTGTCATAGCAGTTTGGACGAAATTATTTGGAAACATTTTTGGTCCGGAAAATAAATTCTTTGCTGAATTTAAAACTGCTTGGCCAGCATTGGATAAACAGTTGCCAATTGAAACTTTAGCTGTTGAATGCACCTGGTTGCAAAACCTCAAAGAACAGACCATACAGCATTTGACACATCTACTTGCTAAGGAAGCTGCTGCAACATTTCCAAGAGATGACTATCGTGAATGTGCTGAGAACACACTGATCATCTATACTTAATTATTTCTCTGTGTTTTAACTAAAAAAGATACTGTTTTTAACAGGAAATTGGGGCTTGTCTTTAGGGGCTCTGAGGGGGCTCTAGAATAGTTATTAAAAATTAATAAAAAAATTTTTTACATTATACACAAACACTAGAATGGAAAAAAATTCAATTTGGGTGGTTTTGAAAATTTTTTGCATAGTGGACACCCCTAATATATATATATATATATATATATATATATATATATATATATATATATATATATATATATATATATATATATATATATTTATATAATGTATATATTTATTATAAAATAAATTCTCTAAGATGGTTGAGTGACATTATGTTTATCATTTAATTTTGTCATTTATTAACTTTTTTTTAGTTTAAATAATTGTGTTGTATCTCTTCTGTACTTTAATTTTTTATTTGTTATCGTTATGGCAATTTTTTATATTGTGATGAAAAGGAAAGAAAAGATTTTTTTAACATTTGTTTCAATATTAAACTTTTACAAATAATTAAATTATGTTAAACAATGTGTAAGGAGAGAACAAAAAAGTAAGTGGGGGATGGTATTAATGTTAACTACCCCCCCCCCCCCAAGATATGTCAAACTTCAAAATATTATTAATAAAATTTAAAAAAATAAGAAAAAATACAAAAAATTGTATTTCAACTTTTTATTATTTTTCTTAAAAAAATAAGTATTTATGTTGCGATAAGATAAACTTTTTTATCTTATCGCATGCGGATAATCAACAGCTGGTAAACAATATATAGGGGAACCTGTTGTACCTTTGACCACTTTTTGCTTTAAGGCGTTTTTTGCGTAGCCTATTGAGTAAATCCAAACCATTCAAACTTTATAATATTCTCTTATATTTTGCCCAAAAATTATACTTAGAACTTTTTTTTCATTTGACCAAGAAGTATCTTTTTCCCGCGTTTTAAAAAAAGAAGCCTATTGGTCAAAGGTACAACACGTACGTTGTACCTTTGACCGATGCGCGTTGTTCCTTTGACCAAAATGTTATTATTAAAAAATCATGCAATGTTTGAACCCTTTTTAATATTTTAGCTTGTTATATATTATATAGAAACTTTTGGTCCATCTTATATCAATAAAAAAAATCTACCCAGATAGCACATAGACGTTGGCCCAACGTTGGATCAACGTCGAAAAATTCGTTGGCCGATGGTCGGCAACCGACATCGAGCCAACGTGGATTTGATAGTCGGCGCGACGTCGCAACCAACCGTTGGGCTATCGTTGGCCCAACGTCGGATTTCGATGTAGGGCGAGCGTCGCATTCTGACGTTGGTCCAACGTATAATTCAAATAATATTAGTTTTACTTGTTTGCAAAAATTTGATTCAAAAGGTGTGCTCATCTTTTCCATCAAAAAAAAGCTTTTGCAATCAAATTAAAACTATTTATTTGATTAAAGTGTAACTTTTTTCAACTAAAGGGTAACTATTTCTTTAAATAAAGCACAACTATTTCTTTGTAATGTTGAATAAAATGTAACGTCCAAATAAGTTTGAATAAAATTTGACGCTGATGAACGAAAATAAAAATTGATTAATGAACCAACTTAAATTAAACAATTACTTCGAGAAAATCAATGTTTGTTGTAATAAACAATATAATTATATCATAATATTTGTACAAATGTTCAAACAAAATGTTCTTCTTGACTGCTAAGCATCCTTACGAATCTTGCATCTTTACTTCACTTGAGACTAACAACAACGTTGGAATGCTCCTGGTTATACAATTTGGTAGAAATCTTTGAATTTGCATCTTTCGTTTGATGAGCTTTAGGCATTGCCATAACTACTGCTAAAATTATAGGTATTCATATATTTTTGTGTTTATATATATTATTAGCAAACACTTATCAGTTTCTATTTTTTTACACAAAGTTTTGTCAATAAAGACTGTTCAGAAATCTGGAGGGGCAGTATGTATGTATGTATGTATATATATATATATATATATATATATATATATATATATATATATATATATATATATATATATATACATATATATATATATATATATACATATATATATATATATATATATATATACATATATATATATGTATATATATATATATAAATATATATAATATATATATATATATATATATATATATATATATATATATATATATATATATATATATATATATATATATATATATATATATATATATATATATAAATATAAACACACACACACACACATCGAATATAAAATCTATATTTAAGTAATAAAATAAATAATAACAAACACATGTTAAATATAAGCACAATATACAAATAAAATGTCCATAAATAAAAACAAATTTTTTTTTGGATATATTACCTGCATTAACATGGCGAAAAAAATTTTTTTTTTCAATAATTACTACATTTGTTGATATTTCGCTTTCATTTTTTAATACCACATCTAAACAAGAAATTATTGAAATATTAAAATTATTGAAAATTATTAAAATAGTATCAGTATTTTACTGCAAAAACTAGAAGTAATATGCTTCAAAATTCTCTTATACAAATAATATATGAATTCCAATCACCATTAAAATGCTGCAAATGCATATAAAATACATTACCATATCCCTTTTTAACAGCTGTTAAAGAGGGATATGGTAACAAATGACGAATTACAAAACAAATGCTTCACTAGACATAATTGAAAAAAAAATTAAACTAAAGTTTCATTCAGTAAATAATGACACGTGTTAGTAAATAAGAATGAAACAATGAAAAATCAAAACATACGAAAGAAACATACTATAAGATGTGGTAATACCTTTTTCATCAGTATTGCTATCCAGATCACTTTCATTTTCTGAGTCTGATGTGAAATAGCGTTTATCCTGATCATCGTCATATTGATTATTAGGAATTTGAAAAGGAAAATTATCTTCATCATTGTCAATATCAACCTCATATGCATTGTCATCATAATAAACATTTTCACAATCATTAGAAATGCTACAGGTAGACACATTACTTTTCTGATAATAACTTTCACCATAAATTTCTTCCATATCTTTATCAACTTGCTCTCTCACTCTTCTTCTGTTTGTTGCATATGAAGCAGCCATCTAAACAATTATCAGTTAAATTATAATGTATAATATTAGTAGCATAATATTATTAATCATTGTTAATACAAAAAAACAAGATTTTAAAAAGATTTAACTTGACTACTTTAAAAATTAGAAGAGCAAGAGGTGATTTGATTTAATTTTATAAAATAAGTAAAAATATGGATAAAGTTAAATGGAATGATCCTCCTAAAATAATTAAATATGCAATAACAAGAGGTCATACTCAGAAAATGCAAAAGCAATTCACACATAAATTCACTACCACAAGATTTAACTTCTTCACAAACAGAACAGTTAACAATTGGAATAATTAAACAGGAGAGATAATCAACTCTAATAATGTGAATGTCTTCAAAAACAAGTTTGATTGTTTCAAAAACAAACAAAAGAAAATTAAAAAAATAATGAAAAAATGAAAAATAAAAAATAAGCACTTTTCCAAATGCTGTCAAAGTTTAACATCTACATTGTATGTTAGATTCACCACATTGTATGTGCACAGCAAAAAAAAAGTTTATTATTATTATCATTATTATTATTATTATAACATTCTAGCATTTTACATCTTTTACCAATTTTACATCCTATTATAAATATATAAAAACAGTAAATTACTTAAAGTTTTTTAAGAACATTAAGAAATTTACTATCAATATTGATTAGTCCAAATATTGATTTATCAATTCAATTTTAATTAAGAAACATATCTTTTAAATAAAATAAAAATCTAAGAGCATAAAATGTAGTCTTGATGCATGATATGGTAGCCTAATAGAAATGTTATAGCACAATTTTGTAGATTCTCCTGCAATCAGTGCTGCTCTGAGGAGAATTCGGTGAAGCAGCACAAACTTCGTTCAGGCCATGATAATAAATGGGGTACTCAAGTTCTCGATATAAAATTAAAAATTCTACTATCTTTAATGTAAAATAGACAAGTTTATTTACAAATTATGTAGCTACATAACTAGTAAACTACTAGTATAAAGTTAAATAAACACAAAAATGAAAATAAATACCTGTATCTCTTTAGCCAACTGGATTCTAACAAAGGGGATTTTTTTTCACAACCACTTCTTCGCGTGATTCAATCTTTTTTGATTCTTTTAATACCACTTCTTCTCGTGATTCAAACTGTTTGTTTTAAAATAATTTCTTTACAACTTCTTTGCATAAACCACAGCTAACATTAAACGGGATTTTTTTAAGAACGGCCAAAATTTTTTTCAGCACTAAAACCTGTAACACACTGAACGTATTCAAAAAAGCAAAAATTCAGTCGTATTCCGACGTTGGCCCGACTTTGGTTCGACGTTATGACTTGAGTGATAAAATAAACCAACGCTTCCGACGTTTTGCCGACGTTGGCCCAATGTATGTGTGCTAGCTGGGTAATTATTTTGTAATCAATCCTAATTGTCTAAAAAAAAACTAGAAAAATCAATCCTTACAATCTGGCAAAGACTAATAAGAAAAGAGCAAAAATATATTTTTATAACTTATGTTAGCTGGCGGTCTATATTCATTTACATATGATCATAATGCTTTTTATAGAAAATATCTTAATGATGACAACAAAAAATACAATGATAAAAGAGTAAAATATATTAACTATTGCAAATAGTCAGATCAACATCAAACATAAGATACTGACGCTTAGATGAACCATGACCAATACTTGGTGGTGGAAGTTTCATAATAATATCCTTAAGTTCCAAATCATAAAGATTGTCATCTTCTCTTATAAACTTGTTACAAAAGTCTCCTGATTTCTTAAGATACTTAATTTTGTAAACTATACCAACAACTTCTAAAACTTCTGCTACATAAAATCTAGAGCATTTCTTTCCAGCCAACTTGACAATTAAAAAATCTCCAGAAACAATTTCACTTTCATTATCAAGTATATTTACTCCAAAATCAATTTCATTAGAGCTTTCATCATTTAAACATATGTCAGACTGACTAAAAATAATCTGCTTTGCCATTTTTTTTCTTTTGCTTGAAGAGGTCTTTTTAAATTGTTGGTTATTAGATTTTGAATCTAGAATAACTTTAAATTCAGGGGTATCAGTTAAAATACATGATTTTCTATTACGTCTTTTTGAAGTATTTGTTTTTCTTAATTTGGCTTTAGGATGAGGTCGTATTATCTCAGGTGAAACAATTGATCTTGATGGTAAACTCACAGTAGGGATTTCCCCTAAAACAATAGATGACGTTGATGGTACACTGGATGGAGCAGTTTTAACATCAATAATCTCATTAGAAAGGCAAGCTTCAGTATTCACTATTGGCCTATCAGTAACATTTGCAGCTAAAAAGTCAATATCAGTAAAAATATTTTCATTAAATGGATAAAATCCAGTACATTTAAAACTGTTTATAATATTATTTGGTACAAAAGCATGAAGATAAGCTTGACCAACAAGGTAAGATATATCATAAATTGTGACTGGTTTACCAGCATTGCCTGGTGATATCATCCAGTTATTCATGGCATTGTTATAAAAAGTTTTAAATGGTCCAAAAACACCACGATCAAGAGGTTGCATTTTATGGGTTGTGTGAGGATGAAATGTCATTAAAACTATGCCTGATTTTTTTGCTAACTCAATAACAGAAATGTTTACATGACTCTCATGATTATCTATTAATAAAAGAACAGGTTTTTTAATTGACGGTCGCACATTACTAATAAAATGTTCAAGAAATTGCACAAAAATGACTTCATTTGACCATCCAGACTTATTAGCTGCTCCTACACTTCCAGGAGGACAATTATTTAACATGTAGTCTTTGAATTTAGCATGTGGAAATACAAGTAATGGTGAGATGCTATTTCCAGTAGCATTAATGGCTGCAATCATTGTTACATTGTTGCCTCGTTCAGCACTAGTTATGCTCCCTATTTGTTTTTTACCTTTTGGAGCTAGAATTTTTGGTGGTACGTGGACTGTGGTAATTCCTGTTTCATCACAGTTCCAAATATTTGATGGGTCAAAATGATAACGTTCTAAAACATTTTTGTAATTTTTATATACAATTCTTACAGTTTCTCTATTGAATGCAGAAGATCTACCAAGACTTGTAGGTTGTGGTTTACGTAGAGATAGCTTGTTATTATATCTTTTGCGAAAATCTCGCAGCCATTGTTCACCTGCACATTTATTTTTCATCCATGAAGTTTCAATTTTTTTATGATTTGCTAAAGCATACTCATATGCAAAGGATCTTATCTGCTTTAATGTAAGTCCATAATGCATATTTGCTGCATCTGCCAAGTAGTTTACCAAAATTAATTCTTCTTCAGTTGAGAATACTTTTTTTGGTTTGGTATGTAAATATAAATATTCGCAACTACCAGATTTTTTAAACTGCTTCAACTGATATATTAAAGTTGACTTTTTAATGTTGCAATGTCTTGCAGCTTCACTTAAACTCATTTTTTGTTGAAGCACAAAATTCACTGCATTTAGCATATCCATTTCGGAAATCTTTTTGCGAAAAACACCAATCTTGCTCCTTGGCATTTTAAAACTAAAATATATTAACAAAATTAATTAACTATTTCGATACATTTAATTCCCTATAGCTGAGCAGAAACTAGGTAATAAAATGAACTTGACAATAATATTGCTTCAGTTGTCCAACTAACTAAATTAACAAAATTGATTATTCTAAGTGTAGTAGTGGTTCAAGAATAAATAGTGAATTGCATTAAAATTCAATGGAATTATTTCATCATCATAATACTAGAAACAATTTTGCATTAAAAAGCAATAAAGCACAGACGACGCCGTAGACGTACGTAGACGACGTACGCCGACGACGCCTAGACGACGACGCCGTACGCCGTAGACGACGTAGATTATAAATTTTACAATCTTGCCCTCTTAAAGTCCGCAAATTACCGAGGAAGCAGTTTTTATTGGTCAAAGGTACAACGTCCTTGACTGGTCAAAGGTACACGAGATGGGTTTCTTTAACAGTTATTGTCTTAATCCCCATTTACGGTCAGACATAATCATCCAAAATTTTCTATAACAAAAAAAAGTTGTTGGGTAATGTTTATAATGTCGTAGATGAATCAAACAACAATTTATCACAGTTTTAAAATCAGAATAAGATTAACACAAATATTTACTTTTTAAGAGGCAAAACTTATAATTGCTTGTGGATCAATACCATCCATCCCAAGTATAATGTTTTACGATAAGAAGAGTTGTCATGGACTACTATTTCAAATGACACTTCCCGTTTTTTTTAAATAATAATAGTAAGCCAACAGAGTAGAGTGACCAAAGGTACAACGTGGTCAAAGGTACAACAGGTTCCCCTACATTTAAATTTTTATATACTTGTTAGTAATAACAAATATATTTATATATATTTGTTATTACTAACTATCTTATAAATTTTCTAAAATCATTCTAAACGATCAAATGAAACAGTTTTATTTTGAAAAAGTCCTATTTTGAAAAAACGTTTTTTTTTGAAAAAACAGTTTTATTTTGAAAAAACGCAAACCTTTTTTATTTATTTTTTTGGTCGGGCTACCCCCCTTACACAATGACCTGAATTTTTTTTTCTTTAAATATTCATTAAATTTATACAATAAGATAATTAAGATAAAAATTGTTATACAATAAAAAATTACACCAAAATATATAGGTGTAAAAATAAAAACAAAAAACCAAAACGCAGAGACTCGCAAAAGACCTTCAGGTTTTATCATCGCTCGTGAATATAACCATAATAAGTACATTAAATTAACATGAATATAAAATATAAAAACAAAACAACGTCGTAGTAATAATTAGCGAGAACATAAACTTCGTAAGAATATATAAATAAAATTGGTATAAAGAAATTCTTGATACTTTTATATATAAATTCAAAAAATATTTTATAAAAATACTGTTTTCTTAAACACTAAGATACAATAAGATGTGGATCAGATATACTATTATATATTACCTTATGTAATAAGCTTCATATTCATTTTCAGAAGAATTTAAAAATATACAAAAATGTCTTGAAAAGATAAAATAACTTCTTTTAGTTTATTCTTGTATAAAAGATAATTCCATTCATGCGAAATATTAAAATTTTTCAAAACTATTTTTTTCTAAAGAAAAGCTCCTCGAAATAAAATACACGACTTACCAAAATTAGTTAGAGAGAAAAACGTTTCTCATATCGTTATTCCAATTCTATTAATTTTTTATTTCAGTCAGGCGAAAATTTTCTGTGTGGAATTTATCTCTAAGGAAGTAGTATTGCAACCATTAAAGAGAGTTTTTTATAAAATTCTCCAAAGGGTATTGCTTGAGATGCAATCGTTAATGATTATTCTAAACGAATATTATTAAATGATTGTTGAAAGGGAACTGATTTTGTAACAGTTATTACAATTATTTTAATTTATATAATTGGTTGGTATCGCTTCCATATTTTAATTTCTCATCTAGTATCGTTACTTATATCAAATTTTTCATAGTATAGTTTTTCTCGCCTGGTCTTTTATTCTGTGTTCAACATTCAACAATTAAACTTTAGTTTTAAACAATAAAACATAAATATACTTTCGTTATTAAAGAAAATTAATCTTCACTCTTTATGGCTTTTTTTTTGAATTTATCAAAGTAATAATTTTGGATTTAATAAATTTTTTCTCGTTCCCCGAAAAATAGCTTTTATGACTTAAAACATTTTTGTATACATCGATTCAATTCATAAATCGACTGATTTTTAGGGAGAACGCGCAAAGAACAGTGTGCTAAATTGACCGCCAGGTTGTATGTCTGCCCACACTGAATTTTTTTTGTTTCATATAAATATACTTACTAACTAATTGTAAGTCAAAAAAAAAAATTCACGCTTATAAAAGGGTCTTTTTTTGGAAATAATATTTCTGAAATTATTTAACTCCTTTGACATTTTTTAGATGTAAAATTTACAGTAAATGCCCTCAAAATTTAATTTTGCTCCAGGCCCCAAGTGAGTTCGAAGCGTCCCGGCTCTTTGTTGCTTAAATTAAAAATAAAATAAAATTATAATAAAAAAATAAAACCTTTTTATTTGTTATTAAACTGTATTATACATTTCCAGGAGAATCTGCTTTTGTGGAAATAAGCTTGCAACAAAGCAAGCAAAGACTAGTGGCTTGCGAAAGCATATTCAAAAACAATATAGGAAGTTATTCATCAAACTTCAAAAGAAAGAATACAAGCGACGATCACGTCGAGGCATGTATTTCTGTATCCGCAAAAGATGCAGTCTTCAAAACTCTAACTCTCCTAAAGAAGGTGGTTACAAAAAAGTTCGGGTGTTGCAAGATCCTGGTTGGCAACTCCACCAACCTCTACATCATCTGAAATAGCATTTTCTACTTCTAGTCTTGTCATCACTGATTGTAGATACAAACTCGATGGTGACAAGTCAGATAAGCTTGTATTTATAATGCAGTACTATTCCGCTCTTGAAAATTACATCAAAAAATGGCCCATCGAACAAGAAAATGAAAGTGATATGAGGCATGAATCAGACTCTATTAATATAGGCAATATCTTGCCAATATTAATAGAAGAAAACCTAAAATACCAACAAAAGTACAGCAAAGGAAAAAGCAACGAATGGACAATAGCCAAAGTATTGTAGAGTAAAATAACAATCACTAAATCTCGAAAAAGCAATTCTAGTTGCAATTAGTTAATAAAAAATTTAACAAGTCTTTTTTAATTTTAATTCTTTTTTGTCGTATTGAGAGTCTTGATTCGAGACCGTACAATACTATATAACTCTTTTTATCATCGGTATTGTTTGGTATCGAACCGATACTGATAGTATCGACATTAGTATATAAGCGATACCACACGATACGAGACCATTCTTCTTGGTATCAACTTATATGATACCGATTATCTAGAGTCTCGTTGTTATTGTATATAAAATACTGTTTGCAGCAATTTATTTGTCTGATTTTTTTTTTTGAAGTTTATGCTATGCTTGTGTCAATAGAAGCAGAATATTTTTCTGAATACCTGAACAGTTGAATTGTATAGATTTCAAGTTCTTAAAATTAAATTTACTGACAAAAACTTTATGAGATGCTATTCTTACAATATTATAACTGATAATAACTCTCACAAGTTTGAGTCTCAAGTCGCAAAAAAGGGTAAAAATTAATTTTCTGTATTTGTATTAGTTTTTTTTTATTTATTTTTTCTTGTTATTCCCCTCTTAAAGGCTAAAAGGGCCATTATAGTTAGAAAGGCTGCTTTATTTTTATTACAACTCTTTCTCTCTCATCTATTTCAATTCGAAACACAATCCTCAATTGAAAAAGCCACTGAGCAGAGAAACAAGTTTAGCGCATTTGTTTTAGAGATGTGGTAGGAATCGAACTCCGAACATCTCACTTATAAATCAAGTGCTTTGCCACTACACTACTAACTACTATAATCAAGCATTCATTTTGCTATTTCAATTTTTTACTTAAAAATTTATTATTAGTTATTTTTTTAAATAGGTTCTTTTCGGCACAATGCAGTACAAAGTGTTTTGTCTGAAAATTAAAATTGATTTTAGAAATAAAAAAAACATATCCTACAAAAACAGCAACAGAGCATGTAAGTTTTACACAAGAGCTTGGTCATATTAAATAAAATAGTGATTTGAATCAATTACACAATCAGTTAGTAATTTTCATATTTTTATTAGAAAAATATAAGATTTAATATTTCATTTTAAATGACATATTTCTCTAATGTTAGTCTTCAGACAAACAAAAAGCCAATTTTGACTTTACTTATTGAAATTGAAAATAATTTTTTTTATTTTAATTCAACTCCTCAAGGCCATAAAAGCCACGACATTCAAGGAGGCTACTTTTCTAAAACTCTGAAACATAAACCATGAATAACCCTCTGCCCAGAGAAACAAGTTAATCTTACAATTTAATAAAATACAAGTTAAAATACATTTTTGTATAATTTTGATATATAATATGTGATATGATAAAGTTTTTATATGATTTTGTTTTTGATATGTTTTTAAATGTAATATGTGATACAAAAATGATATATATATATATATATATATATATATATATATATATATATATATATATATATATATATATATATATATATATATATATATATATAAATATATCATTGTAGTGCCATCATTTACCCATTAATACAAACCTTGACGAGCAAGACTTCTGCGCTAAGAATCAAGTTAATTATATAATTTAATAAAATACATGCAGAGTCAAAATTCTTTTTTTTTAAATGCTATAACTGTTGTTTTTTTTTGGCAATTTCTTGCGTGCAGAGTTCCAGTACAAAATTATCAAGTTGTTTGAAATCAAAACAAGTCAACCGAAAAGTACATCATCACATCATTTAGTCATAAAAATTTCAACTCACTTGTTAAACAATAGAAGATTTAAATGAATTTACGCTAAGAATTGATAATAAAGGTTTTGCACAAAATTTTGCGTATTTTACTTTAATACATTTAAAACGATTTAGAGTGCAAAACCTGAAAAATAAAACATGGTGAAAAGCTGATTCTTTAAACACCAGTTTATTAGAAAATGATAATTTTTTAAACTTTTTTTTGTTAGTTTTTTATTTGCCCAATTTACAACGATGTTGATGTTTTCGAAGGTGGTTCTATGTTATCTTTAACTAAGTTCTCATCAGTTCTTATTATTTTAATATTATTTTTCTGTATGATTATTTTAAAAATCGACACACGGTACTCCAGTACGAACAAAATATTAAATCTATAAAAAGAAAGAGTTGTTTGCAATTAGATTTTTATTGTTACTTTTAGATACTTCATCTTCGTTATACTTCATCTTAGCAACCAAACAGTTGTTAAATTGAGTTATTAAGATCATGAACTATCTAAAAGTATTTAAATTGATTTACTTTGCATTTCTAGATTTGTTTTGGACTATATGCACTTAGTGTGTTTTTGGGTTTTCCGTCAATTATTAATATTTTGAAAGGGAGATCAAAAATACTCCATTTGTCAAATGTTTAAAAATCATATTTTTTAAAAGTCAAATGGCTTATTCGGTAAAGCCATCTAATTTAGTCAGACAGTCTAGATTACTGGTTGAGTTTAAAAGATAAAAGGCCAGTTAATTAATATCTTTTGTATTCTGATTTCTATATGCTGAAGATACAAACCAAATTAACATTATCATACCGTTGAATTGGTTTGGATTGCTGGATTTTTGAGGCTGTGGATAATTACGATCAAACATTCACAACATACAACGCACATAACCTTATTTGTTTGTTATAAATTGAATGACTGCTTCTTGATATGTTTGCTTTTTTATAAAAAAATTGTTGAGTCTGAAATTATTGGTTTTCAGTAGAAAGATGCATCTTGCTCAAACTGTCAGTGTTTAAGTGACGTATAAGTAGTTCGGATTGGAAGATAAAATACCCAACAAAGTGGTCTCTGGTTTTTTTATTCATATATTTTTCTATTTTAGTTTCAAACAAAAAATGCGTAGTTTTTAAGATATGGTTGAGTTTTGGAAAAAAACTGCTTGGACCAATATAATTACCATGCATGAACTTGATGCATAAAAAGAAAAAACATTGAGCATTTTTTTTTTTTACAGTGTAGAACAAACACCGTGAAATAGTTAGAAAATTGTTAGACTTTTTCTTACCACATTTGACCAAAATTCGTCAAAATAACATCGACCTATGTTTCATTTCTGCTATTATTTCAACATCTAAACAACGATAGAAATGATATTGTCTCAACGTCATTTCAATCAAAATATAATTTTTGTAAATAAAAACTTAACGTTGCTCTAACGCCTTTCCGACGTCATTTAGCTCAAATGTAACATTGTTACAACGTCATTCTTGTTATAATAACGTTAATAGAATGACGTTTTCCCGCTATTTCATTTTAACATCTAACAAGCGTCTTTCCAATGATACAAATGACGTTGGAACTACGTAGTTCCAACGTAATATTTCTTATTGGGGTTATGAGTGATGCTGCAGCAGCTGCATTGGCAACAGCTGTATTAATAGAACATGACGTTTTAAAAAAATATGATAAATCGCAAATAATAACCAAAAAAAGTTTTTTGAGAAAAATGACACTTTGCTGTTGGTAAAAATTTAAAGGTTATCGGAATGATTAAAAAATTTAAACATTCTACATTAATTAATTCTGTCAGGTAGAACAACAATAATGATGATTCTATTATTGCTGGTTTAACTAAAAAAAAATATCGACTTGAACGCTACTGCCAATAATTTGATAGAACATAATAGTGTGACACTGCGGCACATTATACGTGAATTAGATGGAAGCACAAAGAACCCTAAGTTTTACAAGGTGCCTATTAGAGATCCTGCATCTAATGAAACTCTTTATGAACAGCCATTGGTTGAATTTATTTCCATACAGTCAGAAATATTTCCATACAGTCAGAGTTATTTGTAAACAGGGATGTTATAAGCGATCTTAGTTCAGACCAGTGAAAGCTTTATAAGTATTGTGTCTGTATCTCAAAAAGTTCAGTTTCTAAAATAATGCTTGCAAAAAAATGTGGACCAGTTTGTCATGCTAGATGGCTAACTTTGGCTTTAAGAATTTTTGATGATGGTTTCTGTTAGGACTGGTAAACCATATATTTTTATTATTAAATTTATATTTAGTTATATTTTTTAGTTTTTAGCTTTTCTTTATATGCCAAATAAAATATTATTTGTAGGCAAGAATCAATGTTTAATTTAATTAAGTTTCAAATTATATGGACCGCGAGAGCCGGTTTTGAAGGAGCCACAGTCTATGTGTTTTGAGGTGGCTAAAATACAAAAAAAAGTTGTCTTACATTTTTGAAAACTAAATTCCTACTGCTTTAAAATACTCAGAAAACACAAAATATTTTTACTCTGGTGATAGTAATGCCAGAGATAGTGACCATCAAAGTCAAAAATGGTTGCCAAATTTAAGTTTTCAAAAAAAGTTATATATTTTTGTTTTTCTTGCAGTGTTTCGTGAGTAAATTTTTTTTCTGCTTATTTATTTATATATTAAAGAGTATCAAACTATATACGACTTAAGACGCTCAAGAAAAATATCAACTTTTTTTTTTTTCAATTTCATGATGTTTTAAGCCGAAAAAAAAGTTTAAATCACAACTTGCAACTTCCGTGAAAGGTAAGTATCAAAACCCTCGACCAAACTATATTAAATAACGTGGAATTGAGTCTATTTTTAAGAAACTAAAAAATTAGCTGCGACTTTTTGCGACTGCGAGAAATTTCTATTTGAAGTATGCGCTACCTGGATTAAAGCCAATTTTCAATTTTTTGTTTTCGCAAGTGATAATTTATTAAAAGTCTACATAAGACTTTGTATTCAATAATCAATTGAAAATGATAGTTCATTATTGATAATTGACATTTAATTAGGTAATTATTTGCATATGAGTTATTATCCTATGCTCAAAATTACCATTCCATGCTTGAAATTAACATAATTAAATAAAATTAAAAATTAAAAAGTTAAAAGAATAAAAAGTTATATATTCTAATAAAAATTAAAAGCAATGGATTATACAACTAAAGATATTATTAGCTGTTTCAAATATTCAACTAAAGAAGAAAATAGAAACAATACTTTACTTTTCATAACTTCTAGAGTTTGTATGAATGATAGTAAAAAAAGAAAACTTGGTACAAAAGTTAAATGGAGTTGAATCGAATAACCAAAGATTTTGAGAGATTCATCAAGAAACACAGTTTTCTTTAAAAAGAAACAAAAAAAATGGTCAAATCTGAAGTTTGAAATAGACTTTTTGTCATTGGAATTGGCACAAAATTTTGATGATATGAGTAAAAGAAGTAAACGTCGGTAATTGCATGAGAGCATACAAATTCAAATTTTGATTCAATTGAAAAACCATTACTTATAGCCTGTAGAAAAGTATATAATCAAAAAGATTTTTCTTTATTCAATGGGTTTACACATGTCATAAAAAACCATAAAGTTTCACACTATATGTTTGTTCAGTTGACAAATGGCAACGATAAAATGACAGCTGAAAAAGCCGCTGCAAAAATAATTGACGTAAATCTTAGCGTATTTGGCTTTAAAAAAATCCAACAGACATCTAAAATAAGATATCCATATTATTCAACAGTTGAAAAAGCACTTAATTTGTGTGGTCCACTAGATAATCACTTGGAAGTCAGTGATTTACAGTCAAAATAGATTTACAAGCACTTATAAATCATACCGCTGAAAGAATTGTAAAAATAAGGCAAAAAGAAATAATGGATTATTTGGATATCAGTAACAAACTAAGTGAAAAAAAGTTTTCAAAAAGTTGGGGCATAGATCTACTGGGCAGGCTTTGTACAACCAATCGTTTTCCGATTCTCTTGACAGTCAAGATTCAAGCATGTTTGCAGTTGTAACAACACCTTTGAGGCTTAGTGTGTCAAATTCAAAAAACAACTTTTTTTGGACCAACTTAATGCCTCTTAGTGTATAATTTTGTTTACCAATTGAACTTCATTTTATCAAAGAAACTACCGTAGTCGTTTTAGGAAAAAAGTGTCAAATAGAAAATGAAATTTTGATTCACAAAAAAAACTAAGAATTCAAGACAGTATACGATAACAAAAAGAAATTAATCCGGCAATTAATGTTTTAAAAGGAAGCATCTCCAAGTAAATTTTCTCGCAGTTAGTGGAGCAGGAACATCTAACACCGGAAATTTTTGCAGAAAATTGTTCTCTGACCCAAAAGAACTAAGCGAAATATTAGGGATTGATAAGACAATTATTAAAATGTTCAAAAATATCTTAATTGCAATAAGTTGTCAACAAACATTGAATCCAGAGTTATTTGAGCTATACTGTAAAACAGCATACCATCGATATTTAGATCTGTATGGTTAGTATAAAATGCCGTCAACAGTTCAAAAAGTCCTTGCACATGGGGGAGAAATAATGATAAACTCGTCAGTTCCCTTGGGAGTTTTAGCCAGGTAAGCATCTGAATGTCGAAACAAATATTACAGACAACATCGTGAACTACATGCTAATAAATGTTCAAGACAAGAAAATTTTAAAGGTATCTTTAATCGTGCAATGAGATCATCCGATCCTCTTATTAGTTCTATCTCCTTGGAATCTAGACGGACGAAGAAAGTTGTGCTCAAACTTCAAGAAAAAGTAAAGATTTTTTTAATTTTAGAAGCGGACAATAAGGAATCAATAAAACCAACAGAACTAGAATCCTCAGAACCAACAGAAGTTTTTAATTTAGAAGATAAAATAATGAAGGATTTAGAAGCTACTAATGAAGATTATTTGGATGATGAAAACATTGACGTGTAAAATAAATATAGCAACATTAAAGTAAAAATTTTGAAAAATTATTACTTTTCTAAAAGATTTTTAAATATTCTCTTTTTAAAAATTAAAACAAGTTTGTAACTTTTTATAGAAGTTCTAGTGCCCTCTTAGGAATTTACGGCCTACTACACAGTTTACTAATTAGGTCTGTGAGGGTAATGGGTTATCTTAACAAATTACCTACGCCAACGAAACAATATAATTAATAATTAATAATATAATCAGTGGCACAGCTAGTTGTTTGGAGTTGTCCCCTAAAAAAACAGTCATTAGGGCCCTAACAAATCTTAAAAATTTTCCCTTCATTAAGTTTAACTATTAAAAAAAAAAAAAAATTTGTGCTTTTATAAAAAACTCTTAAAATTGGGTCAAAACGCAGCGCCGTTCAGGTGTTTGAACTAAATAAGTTACTAAATTGTTAGTTTAAATGACATAAAGATAAAAAAATTACATTAAAGTTATTACTCTCTTCAAAATTATTTTTGGCCTCCCATTTGTATAAAATTACGACATAGTGCAGTCGCGGCAAAACACGCGGGCTCCACGATATTAAAACTATTGTCTAATTTATTTGTTTGATAGACTTTTGTTTTCTATCTTTGAAACATTTTTTTCAACCAACTACAGAAGTTTAACAACCCTTTTTGTAAAAAGTTTTAATTGTATCTTCGAGCCACCGAACTTATGTTGTAACCGGGCATCTAGAAAAAAAAACCAGTCCTTTAGACATCTGAAAAACAAGTATTAAATAAAACATATTAAAATGGCTGAAAAGTAAATAAATGCAGTTATTCAATTCCTGAAGGGATTGTAACTTTAAAAGAAAGTGTTTTGTGTTATTAACATTGCAGTAAACAAATGCTAGGGTGACTTTTTATGATTAAAAAATTATGAGATTGTTATAACATTTAACTATAAGATTTTTGTTTTATAGAACAGATTAATACTATTAATAACAATTTTGTCACAAAGCTATATAAACAATTTCTATTTTCATTTGCTATAAATGTAAACAATTAAAATATTGCATTTTTATTTCTTTATAAAACGTTTTAATCTGTAAATTTAAGCTTTAATTAAAGAGGATCTTATAAGTTGGTTTCATTTTCAGTAGAATCAATTGTAAACAATATAAGAGACTCTCCTATAACATAAGAGACTCTTTTATAACACAGGAGACTCTCCTATAAAATAGGAGACTATCCTATAACATAGGAGACTCTCTTATAACATAGGAGAGTCCTCAAAAAGTAAAGTTTCTATTGACATATGCTATAAATGTAAACAATTAAAATATTGCATTTTTATTTCTTTATAAAAAATTTTAATCTGTAAATTTATACTTTAATTAAAAAGGATCTTATAAGTTGATTTCATTTTCAGTAGAATCAATTGTAAACAATATAGGAGACTCTCCTATAACATAAGAGACTCTTCTATAACATAAGAGACTCTTCTATAACATAGGAGACTATCCTATAACATAGGAGTCCTCAAAAAGTAAAGTTATAGAAAACTTTTTTGAACTACTTAATTTTGGAATTTATGCAGGTGGCACTATATTATAAGATCATTTAATATCAGCCCCTAAAAATGCCACATATGTTTCTGAAAACCACGCAAAATTAACTTATAGAATGGAGGATATTCTCATTTCTGAAATCAATAAAACCAAGTACTTTTCAATTTTAGTTGATAAAGCATTTGATAGTGCCAATCTTAAAGAAGTGTCCATTATTTTTTAGGAATATAGACAGCAACTATAACACTCGTGAGGATTTTTTAAGGTATGTTGGCTGTCCTTAATTATTTAAATGTCAGTTTTTTCAAAATTATATGGGCATGTTTAAAAAATTATATTTCTATTGGTCAAGCAAAGCTAATTAGTGTTTGCTGTACTTGTTAGGTTCAAAAACGAAAAGGTCTAGGAACTTTTTTTAGCAAAAGACTTTTCATAATTGATGACTCAATTTTCTTTCAATGTAAATTTAGTTTTAACAAAAATTTGATGGATTGAATTTTTTAGATTACACTTAGATTTCAAGATAAGCAATACGATACATCTCAAATCTCAGAGTCTTGAAAATGACAATTAAAAAAATATGCTTCAAGAAATTAAATTTGGTATTGATTTATTTCACTATAACTGGTTTAATATTGCTTTTGAATTAGTTATAGCTTCAAATGTAAAAGAACTATAGCCTAGAAAATGTGGAAAACAAATAAATCATTGTAATTACTCGTCATCATTAGTATCTGATTATTCAAGTTTTCTTTCGCTTTGGCTATTCTGGACCATCTTATTAATGATCTTATTTATAGTATAAGACTTCAAACAGAAAGCATGTTGGTTTATATAGGGTGTTTGCAGTTCCAACCATCATTATAATTTGCCTGAAAGCTAACTAAAATTGGCAAATCTACTTTAAGAAATTTCTGGATATCATTCCTATCTTCACATTCAACCTCTATTCATGCAGAGTTGGTATATGTTAGCTTTTTTGGAAAAATTAATCAAAATCTCTATTTTGTATTTCTTAAAAAAAAGTTATGCCAATGACTGGTTTCTCCAACATTCTCTATCTTTTTAATGATTTAGTTCTAGGTACCTGAAAATTAAAAACTTATTCAAAAAATAGAGTGTTAGAAAAGTGATTCAACGGTAAATTTATACAGAAGTTGTTTCAGATTTAGGAAGGGTTATCAGCATATTTTCAGCTTTTGGAGAGAGACGTTTAGAGTAGCTATTCCAGCCTTAAATAGTTGGCTATGCTTGAATGATAATAATTATTAACTCTTATAGTTACATTATTTTTTTAACTAAAACATTTTTATCATTTTCTCTTAAAACATCATATTTATTTGTTTTAAATGTTTAATAAATAAATTCATTTTCTATTTTGTGTTCATGATCTTTGACTTATGTTATATGTTTTAAAAAGTGTTCTAAACTAAATACAATATAAACTGTTAAATAAAAAATTTATAATTGTGTGTAAATTTTGTAAGTGTGTGCTACAAAAAGAGTGCTTAATATTCATTAAAAACAAAGATATAATAAATTAGCATCTTGATGATCTCGATTATAGATGGTGAAACTTTTCAAATCGTTTTTTTTTTTATTATATATAGTAGTATGAAATAAAAAAATATTTTTAAATTCAAAATTTTATTATATTCTTATTGCAATAATAATTGCAGTTGTGCCAAAATAATCACAGTTGTGCAATAATAATTGCAGCTGTGCATAAATAATAGTAATTGTGCAATAATAATTGCAGTTGTGCAATAATAATTGCAGTTGTGCAATAATAATTGCAGTTGTGCAATAATAATTGCAGTTGTGCAATAATAATTGCAGTTATGCAATAATAATTGCAGTTGTGCAATAATAATTGCAGTTGTGCAATAATAATTGCAGCTGTGCAATAATAATTGGAGTTGTGCAATAATAATTGCAGTTGTGCAATAATATTGCAGTTGTGTAATAATAATTGCAGTTGTGCAATAATAATTGCAGTTGTGCAATAGGTAGCAAAATTATAAAGGAAAGAATCCAGAGAAGAAGGGTTTTTTTTCGTTAACAATAATATTTTTACGTTGATGCCTATTTAGAATAGGAAAGAATTTAAAAATTGAGAGCTAACTTTAGGCAGCATTACAACTTACATATAAGATGTAAAGTACTATGGTTTACCTTCTAGTTGGTGCACTTCGTTAAGTAAGTTAGACATAGTATGTTTAATTTACGAACAGAATAACTAAGGCAAATTTTATACTATATCATTAGTTATTTAAATAGAATCCATAACATATATATATATATATATATATATATATATATATATATATATATATATATATATATATATATATATATATATATATATATATCGACCCTCGGAGCTAGGAAAAACTGTTAGAGGCCGGCAAAAAACTTTGACACAATGGGGTTAACATAAAACATAGACACGAGGTCAGCATTTTTTTGCCGTCCTCAGAAACTTATAAGTCGGCACTGTCGAATGCTGACCCTAATTCTGAGGACTGATATATCATACCTTATATGTAACTATATATGACAGTCAAATATAGATGTGTGTGTTCTCTCGAGCCCTTAATACTAATTTCAAGTTATAAATTCAAACTAATACTTTATACAATACACGCATAAAATTTAATTCTAACGTGGCTTAGGGTCAAATGCGCATTTTCCATTAGCTGTTTTATCACAATTTTAATAGGATTTAATATGCTGATAAGATTTATACTTAGGTGAGAAATAAATCAAAGGCTCGTTTTCGAGATTTACTATGACAACGAATTTTTAAGCCTGTTTACTCCGAAAGTTTTATCGTTGACTGAAATAGCTTTTATCGGTGACTGAAATAGTTATTACCTTATTTTTAAGGGCAATTTTAACTTAATTTTTTTTTTTAGATTTGAGATACAAATTTTTCGTTGATAACAAGTAAAAATTAAAAAAACAGGGAAAGAAGTGGGTGGGGAACGGGTTAAAGTTAGGTGTGTTTTACTTACTTTTTTTTACTTACACGAGTTAATTTTTATCAAAAAGTAAATTACATAAGTAATTTTAAACGTTTTATGTAAATTTACATTTCCGTGTATTATTTCTTTAATTAATTCTTTTAAAAAGACTTTTTTAATTAATTAAAGTTTTTTCACTTTCAAAAGTAAGTTATGTAAAAGAAGATTACATCAAAATGTAATTTACTTTTACATGTAAAAGTATGTCATATTAAAAACGTGTTTACTATTTTTATTATATATTATGAAAATTAGCATTATATTTATTTGAATTAGATATTATTAACATTAGCAGGTGTTTACTTTATATTAGTAAATTTACTATTTGTAAACTTCCTTGAGTGTAAAATCTTATTTCAGAAATAAATTATTGTATTGTATTGTATTGTATTTACTTTTACATTTAAAAATTTATTAATTTTGAAAATTACATTATATCCCAGTGGGCACAGTACGTTTTTAAAACGTTCTTTGGACGTTTTTATTAGGTTTAAACCTTATAAAAACGTCTAAAAAACGTTTTAAAAACATACCGTGCCCACTGGGATATTATAAAAGTTCCTAATACTGCAATTTACATTTGCCTATAAAAGTAACTAATTAAAAAAAATTATATTAAAAAGAAACTTGCGTACGAAAGTAAATTACGTTAAAGTAATATGCTACCAAATGGAAATTAAATTTACAAATAAAATAATATTTTTAAGTGTGAATTTTTTATATTAAAAGTAATAACAAATCTTTATTAAGAAATAAATTATATAAAATAAAATTTAAATTACATAAGCTTATATTTTATATAATTTGTAAAGTAAATTAAAAGTAATTTATATAAAGTAAGTAAATAAACTTACTTATATTTTAGAATAACTTTGACAGGATCTTGTGCAAAAGTAATGCAAAAAAGTAAAACTTTAAGGTACTAGCATTTAGTTTGCCGCAAGTTTGAAGATATCAATAATAGATTTCCGCCCATGATTAAAACCCTCTTTAGTTACGGTCCATGAAAGTTTTAGCTATAATAAACATTCTCTGAATAAAACCGTCTCAAAAATGTTCACTCTCTGGCCAACCATTCGAAAGGTCTGGAATTTAGACAACGCTGAAACAAGGTAGTTAGCAGAAGGCGCATACACCCATGGAAGACTTAGAAAGGGCAGTTTATTTGAAAAGAAAATAATTGGCATAACAGTTAGTTCTTTTTAACAAGTTTTTTGCGTAAATGTATTTATTATTTAAAAACTAAGTAGAGAAATTTCAAACCTGTCCTGAATTAACAACATGGGGCTGTAATAACATGCCTTAAAGATTACGGAGCCCCAAACTTTTTAAGTGGACGCTTTATTTTGTAAAGATTTTTTGCCACTTTGTTACAATAAATATCCACCTGCTCAAGAATATCCTTTGACTCTAAAAGACTTGGTTTAGAAAACTACGGTAGTTTTATATGGGCATGTAAATATAGAACTTTTCACGTAAATATCTTTATCTGCGTGTAGTATCAACGGCCTAGATACCGTAAGGCCATTATAATCAAAAACTTGCGATTTCACAAGTAACTGATCATAGAGCCGCAAGGTTTAGGAGCCCTTAGATATATTTAAAGAGTTTTTTTTGTTTTTTTTTTAGAAAAGTTATTGTTCCAGAGAAACAGAAATTGGGCGCCTTCGCCACGTATGTCTACTGACCAAAAATACTTTGCTACCCTACTATGTAATATAACCCGAGCTGTATCTCAGCAATAATTTATACGTAGATTAAGGAATAATCTTAATCTACGCATCCAGTAATTGGTGCCTGGAAAAAAAACAACCCTTAAACATTTACCATCCCCACCCCAAATGTGAGGGCAACAAATTATTAATTTTTATTTTTCATTTTCTTATACTAAATTTAAGACCGCAGGTTTTAAAATTCAAAATTCAAAAGTTATGATTATATAAAGTTTGCACCCAAACCAAATAAGGTGGTTGTTTCAATTTTTTCCTAAACTTTCTAATGTGATATAAAAAAGAACATACTTAAGTTTGGCACTTAAGTATGTTTTATTGACCAAAGGTAAATAATACATACTTAACTTTCAAAATTTACGCAAGGAGACATCATTATATTATTGGGTACCATAAAGTCTTTATATAAGTTTAATATGGGTTTTAACAACACAATAAAAGACCTCATCTGTACGTAACTATTAATAATACTATTAGTTAAAGATGTTGTTGATTAAGTAATTCTAATCCGCTTGGTGATAATAGGAATCGCCGCATTTTCAAAATATGAAACCTTTTTACATTGCTTTTCAGGTGGTATAATACCACGCAATACTTGTATTTAAATCAATTTAAAATTAAACCTTGCATTTTGTTTAATTTATATTTTCATGGATAATATATTTTTAAACCTATTTATTTATATGTTAAAAAAATAAAATTATTTAAAACTTCTGTTATTTAAGCAATATTTCTTCTGTTTTAGTATGTTATTTTAGAAAATGATTTCTCTTTTTCCAAAATAACATACTAAAACAGGAGAATTTGGTATTTCAGCTACACATATTTATTAATTTTAAGAAGTCACTTATAAAAACTTAATTTTCTTCGTTATTTGTTCAACAAGTTTAAAGTCCGCCTCATTTGATTACTTATTCACGAAAAAAGAGTTTCTTTCTTTCCGAACATTTGAATGAGGAACAGAATTTGATTGTCAGACGAACTTAAAACTTAATTAAAGATAATATTTTAAATCCCCTAATTTCTGATTGAAACCTGGTTGTTTAAATATTGTGATTTACACTTTTTTTAACTTTTTTAGTTTAAACTTTTGAAAATTTTAAGTAAGAAAAGTAACAAAATTTAATAAAATAAAAAGAACTTGAAGTTATTTTATCTCTATGATAAAATAACATCAAGCCATTTTTTTTCACAATCGACTATATACTTTTAAATTTAAAAGTGTGTTTTTTGAATCATCCTTTAAAATTCGCTATATTAAATAAATTATCATAAGCGGTTGCTGTGGTTATAAAAAGTTATAAACTTTTTTTAAGTTTATTACTTTTACTTTTACTTTTTTAACTTTAATTTTTTTTTTTAATTAATCTTAATGCCATTTACACCAGTTAGTTATAAGTTTTTTTAAAAGACTGTCTGGTTTAATGTTCTTGCTTTGGAAATGGCTCTGCATTTTGCAACTTTATTCTAAGTTTTGTATTTTGGCTTCTTTGATGTTAAAAACCAATCTAACCAAAATGATAGTTGTTTCTGGAAATGACTAACTAGAATAATTGTTAGATAATTGAATAATATAGGAATGATTGTTGTCTAGAATAGACTAATTGAAATTAGTTCATTCCAGACAACAGTTTTATGAATAGCTTTTAATAACAAATCAAACACAAAATGGAAAACGACATCATTATTTCTCCAAAAAGGAAATGACGGAATGGGTTAAAACATAAAACCACTCCCAGGACAGCCAAAGTTATATGCGATAATTGCCTATAAAATAGTAAAAATTCATCATTCTTCCGTACAAAACTTGTTTATGAGTCTGGAATACAAGTTTTGAAGCGCGCAGTAGGGATATGCATGATGTTTGGTCATGTTGGAATTTTATTACACGGTAAGTCTCTAAATAATTTTAAAGGACCCTAATAACTGATGGATCTTTTTTGTGTGTGTGTTTGAAAGACGACTACTATGTTTTGCCGATGTTTTTTATTTTCTTATTTGAACTTTTTTTGAAGGTTTTGGGTATTTTTAAGCTGCTGGCGCTAATAGAATCTATCAACTAAGATGAGAAAAAAAATCTCCCACAGTAACTAGGTTAACTTTATTAAAAAATAATGAAGTAGGATTTAATAATTTTGGAATTTCCGAAAAACCAAAAAATTTTAAAATTTCAAAATTTGATATTTCATTGCTTTTTACAATAAATTTCAAATTTAGAACTTAGTGAATATTTTTTGTTGTAGATTGTAGTTTTCTCACAGTAAATACGGTGAAAAATTAAAATGTTTTTAGTCTTTGCTATATCAAACTCTGATTTTTACGTAAATTTCTATTGCGTTCCGGTTTATTTATTTTTTTCTTAGTTTTTATTTAATATATTTTACATTTTTACCTTTATAACTCGTTTATGGTGATTACTGTTAGTAATGATTACAGCTGCGTTTAAAAAGTGCTCACGACCTCTAAAATTTGTAGCATTTATAGAATGATTACTTGCAGAATTGAGTGACTACTTGCAGAGATTTAGTGGTTAAAAATTTTATTTGACTAAAGTAGAGTTTATCATTGTTATTAACGAAGTTGTTTAATCGGTTAGTACTTTGGTCAAAAGATCCATTTAATCAACTTTCTATTGCTTTTTTTTTCGAACACGGTATTTCGAGTTTTAGGATGTTTCGAGAATTGTGTGTTGAATAGTTTCTTGCTTTTCGAATATTGTGTGTTAATTTCTTTAGCTTTTTTAACTTTCTATTACGTGAAGATTACGTGTAGATTACGTGTATTAACTTCTATTGCGTGTAGTGTTAAACATCAGCACGATATTCTTTTAAATAACTGATCTAAATAACATTTAGATTAATTTAAAAAAAAAAATTATAGTTAAAAAAGTGAAAGTAATTAACTTAAAAAATATTTATAATTTTTCATAACCGCAATAGCCGCTTATTTTAATTTATTTAATATAGCAAATTTATTAGGGTGGTTCAAAAAAAACATATTTTTAAAATTAAAATAATATGGTCGATTGTGATAAAAAGTGTCTTGATGTTATTTTATCATAAAGATGAAATAATATCAAGTTATTTTTTTTACAGCAAACTTTTGTTACTTTTTTTACTTTAAATTTATAAAAAATTAAAGTAAAAAAGTTAAGAAAAGTGTAAATCACAATATTTAAACAACCAGATTCCAATCACATATTTAAAATCAGGCCCGTATCAAGCTTTTTGTTTTTGATTGAACTTAACTGTATGCAACGACATTGAATAAACTCCAAACATATATTCATGTTTATGTAAAGGTTTTCAAAAGTTTTGCGATAATCGGAGTCTATTAACAATATACCCCTAAAATGTTTACCTCCCTTTCATGCCATTAGGATATGGGGTTGTAGCCCCCAAAATCCAGGACTGGTTTAATTTTTCCCTCCTTAGTTTTCAATAATAAAAACTTTTGCGGAAAAACCTGTAAAAAGAACTAACAATTATGCCAAATATGCCTTTCAAATAGTCTAACCTTTCTGAGTCTCCATTGGTATGTGCGCCTTCTCGCTGCCATGTTTCAGCTTTGTCTGATTTCCAGACTTTACTTTTTTGCATTACTGTTGTACAAGATTCTGTCAAAGTTATTGTAGAATATAAGTAAATTTACTTATTTTATGTAAATTACTTTTAATTTACTTTACAAATTATGTAAAATGTAAGCATATGTAATTTAAGTTCTTACTTAAAAAACATTATTTCACTTGTAAATTTAATATACATTTAATAGCATATTAGGGGTCATCCATAAATGATGTCAGTAAATATAGGGGGGGGGAGGGAGTGCTGGAAAGTTTGACACTAATTGACAATGGGGAGGGGGGTGTTGAGGCCAAAATGATGTCAATTTAAACTATTTTTTTAGCTTTAATGAGCAAATTTTAACGGTATTTACAACTACTAAATGGTATAGAAATGATGTTTTGTTTGTGGGGTAATTAATATTAAATGCAGGGAATTTGATATTATATTTTATTAAATTGTTTATAATATAATATTATAAAATAATATAATAAGTTTCCCAGAGACATTAAATAAATAACAACTACTAACGTAAAATAACAATTACTATCGTTTTATTAATATATTACCATTTGACTGCGAATCAAATTATGTTAGAAATATTAACTGTATATAAAATTCACAATCGTTATTCGCTCCCTCGCGGATTATAAAATGTGGTTCAAAGTAAACTCATAAAAGTAAACTCATAAATTTGTCATTTTTTCAAACTAAATTGTCGTTATTTCAAATACGAAACTCTAATTGCTCTCTAGTTGATTGTAAAACGTGATGCAATACAAACACATAAAGCCTATTGAAAATTCAAAACGTTAATTTCTCCCTAGCGGGTTGAAGAAACTCTTTTAAAAAGCTTGCGCTAACGATGAGCAAAATCATTATTCTGATTGTGATGTAAACAATATTAATAAATCATTATTAAAATATGAATAAAACCGCATTACTTAACTTACTGATGGTCTCGTATGGAAATGCTCATCCCGATAAAAAAAAGGCTAATATCCAGAAAGAAGTCCATAGTATATGGAATTCATTAAAAGAAGAGAAACTGGTGCATAAGGATCTTGAATCAAGAGTAATGTACTTAATCAATTTATTGAATGAAAAGGCAATGAAGTTCAAGAGCAAGCAATTATCATTTTGGGCCAATACTCCATAACAGTCTGCCCCCACGTATACTCCACTTGAATTTGACAAGAATTCCTCACAGTTTGTTGAGCCCACCAATGAGCGATCTGTTATTGATGATCAACAAAACGCATTATCTTTGAGTTTGTTGACCACGAAAAATCAAAAAAATGCAAGAACAGTGGCTCAAGATCGACTTAATTCTGAGATTGCAGCTTTAAATTGTGAAGTTGCTGGACTGAAGACTAGAAAGAGAAGTGGATTCATTGCTGAAGCTGAAAAAGAATGATTTGAAAAAGAAAAAGAAGAAACTAGCTCATCTATGTAAAGAACTGGCCAAAAAAAAGTATGATCAAGCTGAGGTTCTTCGGGTAATGATAGTTTAGCTATGTTGTTAATATTGTATTTGTTAGAATTTTACTCGTAATTAGTACTTGCACTATTGTAAATACCCTTGAAATGTTAACAACTAATTTCAAGATTTGATTTGAATACAATTTACGAAATAAACCCCGTTTTCTGTTAAAAAGTTAATTATATCCAAATATATTTCTTTATTATTTAGAGCATTAAAACTGACGACAAATTGACATCCGAGATGAACAAAATTGGATTTGCAATCAGCAAGAGCGCCCTCTATACTTGTCTACTTCCGATTGACTCTTTTGCAGTTCAACTATAAAATATGTTTGTTCTATTTTAGGGCCAAATGAAGTGTGTTTCATTAGCCAAGACGACAAGGCTAGAGTGCAAATTGGAATCACAGCAGCCAAAAAACAGCCGCCGTTGGTTATGCATTTAGAGTACCGGGTAACTCTCCCGGATCACGACTGGGTTGTGGCTGCTAAACACAAGCTTAGACCATCTGTATACGCCGGAATTATAATAAAAAAAAAAGTCTCGGAAAAACAGATGCTGTTACTTACTCTGGACCTACCTACATTGATGTTCGATCAGGAAAACACGCATCCTCGACCGCCTTCGCTCATGGATTAGACTTTCAGCAGCTTTTGGATATCAAAGAAATCGACTCTATTACCAGAGATCCTCAAAGTAATATGGTTAAGCCTATCGTTGTGTTTAGCGTCGATGGAGGACCCGAAGAAAATCCCAGATACCAGAAAGTAATTGAAATCGGGATTCACCATTTCTTGAAGAATAACCTTGACGCTCTTTTCATCATGACGAACGCTCCAGGCCGCAGTACATTCAACAGAGCTGAGCGACGAATGGCACCTCGAAGTAAAGAATTATCTGGGGTGATTCTTCCGCACAAACATTACGGAACTCATCTTGATTTTCAAGGTAATTACATTGAAAAAAGTTAATTTGTAAAAATATTTATATAATTTTTAACCTATAATAACCAACATATCTTTCTATATCTGGCAGGACAATAGATGAATATTTAGAAAAACAGAACTTTGGTTTTGCTGGACAGGCTTTGGCTGATATTTGGTCTGATCTATAAATTGACGGCTATCCAACCATTGCAGAGTATATTGATCTAGACAAATCAGAGCTAGAGTCAAGGAGCCTTTTATTACAAGATCAACGTTGGATGGCTGATCATCCTCGTACAAGTCAATATTTTACTCAAATTGTGAAATGTGAAAATCGTTCTTGTTGTCGGACTATTAGAAGCTCTTACTCTAGTTAGAGCAAGATTTCTTCCGCCACCTGTCCCTGTCAACCAAATGAGAGACGGGCTCAAAGCAGTAGATGTCTCAGAAGGAGCAAAAGAATTGTTTCCATCATCTGTCTTTATGCTCATCGCATCAAACATTGAAAGTATTCTTCCTCGTACTGCCAAAGGATTTCTAATTTTGCCGTATGATGCGTTTTGTCCATCAAGTCAGTCTAGCCTAGCTGATAGAATCTGTAAAAAGTGCAAATATCTACTTTGTCTCTCAAGCTATGTTGAAAAAGCACGCTTCTATCCATTTTTCTGCTACAACACTCCCTCTAATCAAAAGGGTCCAACCTGTTCGTATTGCTGCTAAGCGTCAGGCAGAATTTTTGGCAGTCATCGCCTTGCAGAAGAGTTCGGAAACTGCTGAATGGTTAGATGAAAATCAAGTTGACGCAACGAATTTGATTGCACCTCAAGAATACAATATCCTTTTAGAGCGCGGAGAGCATTCACTACCTATTGTTTCAAGATTGGGAAGATTATATTAAAGATATATAATACTATTTGCTTAGTTGATTATTTAATGAGATATCGATTATTATATAATACTAGCAGAAAGCAACCCGTAATACGGGTTTCGGTCGGTCTGTTAATTTATAGTGGCTGTTTTCCACAATTTAAAGTTGCGATACCTTAACTAATACCCTGTAAGAAAAACTCCTTCAAATTAAAAAATTAAACCATCTGTAAAATTAAAATAAATTAATTTACCAATTATTTAACGTTATTTGAGTAATTTACAACTGACACAGGTCATATCAGTGTATGGCCGAACCATTTTCCTAGACATTACTAAGTTCAACACAATACGTTTTTAGTTACTGACACAAAATAATAACACTTCATCATGCCTTAAATTGACGAAAGATTAAAGCTAAATTCTTGTTATATTTTTTATAACATGAACTTTAATTAATAAGATTAATATGAAGTGAAGTAATTTATTTATGAGTTATTAATTTTTTGGTATCCCCTTGATACATGTTTCTTTAAAAAAGGAAACTGTCTTTGAAACGATAAATGCACACATCTAAATAAATTTATTATAAATAACTAAGCAATTGAGTACAAATACGTTTCAAACAAAAAAAAGTCGATTTACAATCAAACATGTGTATTAGGGTGGAGCGATTTTCATAGCAAAAAAAAAAAGAGTTTAAAAACCAATATTACGGAGCGATATCTTTTGTATTCCTCAAATGTTAACGACTCTAAAACTACAAATAGAAGGATATAATAAAATTTAAAAATATTTACAATTTTTTTAATCAAAATATAAAGCATAACCTCACCATTTTCACAGGATGAAGATGATGCTAAAAATAAATTAAAAAAAAGTAAATTAAAAAAAGTTAAACTTGTGAGAAATTTAATTTTAATAAAAATATGAGTAAAATGCAAACAGTTTAAAAATGCCATATTTATATTAAATAATTCTTTCACCTATTGCACATATTTCTCCATAAAAAATATATAAAATTTAAAACACAGCCCTACCAGTTATGCCTCTACCAGACACTAAAGACAAAAATTATACCTCAGAATAATTGATAGAATTATATTTACATATAAATAAATATTTAACTATAATTTTTTTTACCTATTCCCCTCATTTCTTCCATGAAGTTGTCTAAAGTAAGATAAAAGATAACTGAAGCTAAAACTAATTAAAACTAAACTAAAATTACTAATTAAGATTAAAACTAAACTAAAATTATTAACTAAGATTACTTTATCCTAGTTTTTGGTATACAGGAGCACTAAAAATATAAATAAGTTTATGGACTACTAATAGGTAAAAAATTAAGACTATTAGGTTAGAGGAACAATCATTTTGTTAGCCCAGAATTCTTAGGTACTATGGCGGCAATGACTCCTGGCTTATAAACAATAAGTTTCAAGTCATCAAATCTCATGAAATTATTATAGCAGATAATAAGTCAATAAACCTGTTTAGAGCTTCTGGACACTACAGACTTGGAAAAAGTAGATACAAAAAGCTGGAGTCTTTTTGGGACTTCGCATCCCTGGATAAAATACATTTCATACTATTATAAAAACACATTTATAAAACAACTATATATATCACTACATACACGTATTTATCAAACTACATATATCATCTCATACACATATTTATCAAAAACTTTTTAACTTTGAGCATAAGATAAACATATAAGCAAACCTTTAACAGCTATAAAACGACATTTATTAGCATTTAATATTTTTAATGTAACAAAGAATGCAGACTACAATTTACAACATTGTAATGAAAAAGATGAAACCATTAAAGAACAAAATTATAAATTTCAAATAAATACATATTCAGATACCTTAAAATGAAGCATAACACGACATTCTTTTGACAAATTCCAGAAGAATTTTTATTTATTTTTCTATTCCTTATTATTTTTCCTAAGAATATAAAATATACATATAGATATAGAGCAATATAAAATAGATTGAAATAAACGCAAACTTATGCATATAAACTTACATGAGCACAAACAACAATCTTATTCTATTTAACTTTCATATTAAACACATAAATAAAATTTTATACTCATTATTCTTTCTACAAAAAATAATCTTAATCTATAAATAAGAAAATGAATTGAACTTACTAAAAAAGCCATCAGCTCCTCTTAATTGTTCCAGAAAATAAAACAATACTTGCTTAAAATGTTCTAAAAAGACTAACGACAAAACTGAAACAGTTTACTTAAACAGAAATTTTAGTTATAAACTTCTTCTAAAAAATGAAAACAGGCTATAAAAATTAGAAAAATAAAAACAACCAACAACAAACAAACGATTATTTGAATTTTCTATTTTAAAAAATGAACAACATCAATTCTTTTCGAAAATAATAATATATCAGCTCTAATTTGCTTGCTTGCTTGCTTGCTTGCGAAAGACCGCATGGCAAATGTAACCGCGCATAAAAAAGTCTAGAAACTATTTAAAAACTAAGAAATGGTGTATTTTACAGAATACAGAACCGTCATTAACAACACTAACATTAGGCGTAACTATGCGCACTATTCATTACCGTATTCATATATAAGATAATTTGATGAGATCTACTATTATATAAATGTATAATTTAGTCAGAAAAAAAATCAATAGTTTTTAAGCATTTTTATTGTTTTTTAGGGGGGGAGTACACATAAACTTACATCATATATAACGTGGGGTTGGCCAAAAATTGACAGTTTGACAAAGGGGGGATGGGGAGCCGAAAAATTGAGAAAAAACACTGACATCATTTATGGATGACTCTTTACTTTTATGTAATTTTTTTTTTAATATAATTTTTTTTCAATTAGTTACTTTTTTAAGTAAATGTAAATTGCAGTTTAAGGAACTTTTATAATATGTAATAAAATTTTCAAAATTAATAAATTTTTAAATGTAAAAGTAAACAGTTTTTTTATATGACATACTTTTACATGTAAAAGTAAATTGAAGACCTTAGTGCTAAAAGTACTTAAGTCACAAAATAGTCATTCTGAGAAAATGGAGTTTGAATATTCAAACTGACCCTGAAATCAGGCAAGACATGCTAATGAATTTCTAATAACTCCTATACATTTGTATTATTATAATGAATAAACCTGCTTATTTTAAAGCCTTACGCCCTAATCTTTTAGAAGATATGTTTAATTTATTTTTTGGACTTAAGTACTTTTTGTCCTATTAGGAGAGTTAGGTACTTTTTGCAACCAAAAAAACACACAGAACTAATGTAATTTTTCAACATATTATTACAATAAAGAAATAAGTCTATTCTATATCTTCAATGTCACTCGTGTCTCCATCTATGCCATGAATATTGCTATAAAAAGTAACTCCTTCGGGAAGATTGACATGGGTTAAAAGATCACAAATGTCATGAAATTTTGCAGTTTTAACAGGCAAAAAGTTTACGTATGCTCTATTAGGTTTGAGTGAATGGAGAGTTGAAAGTTTTTTACCACATTTAAAAGTTTTTATGACATCACAACATTCTCCGGTCATTGAAATTCTACTTAGTGGTACCTTGCCTCGTTCAAATTTTGCTCCTCTAAACTCGCTAATTCCAGTTACTGGTTTTATTAAAGGATCATAAGCCCTTTTAAAGTCCAGTACTTTAACAACTGGGGTTCCATCTTGGATCATGTTGTCTGTAAGAGGATGTTCCACGTAAACAACATTAAATGGTTTTCTGGTATCTGTATTCTTTACAAGCGATACCCACTGTGAAGGTAGAATTACCCTGTCCTTCTTTCTTCTCCTTTTTTCAATGCGCCCAAAATTACGATCACAAGGCATTCGGCTATGTCCTGGAAGGGGATACTTTACATAAGCTTGTGTTATAGAGACATTCTTATTTACCAACCTTTGTAGATAAGCAAAGATGTAACGGTTTTTATTCTGTGAAAAACAGTTATCTGTGAAAATCACAATCTTTGTAGTTGTAGATGTAAGACCAGAAATGTAATGATCCAAACATGAAATGACTTCATTTGGGCCCTTAGCTGCAAAATGCTCAGCATACAGATACATGTGAGCAGATTCATTTACATTGTCATGAATGCACAGGTTGTGAATCCAAAGTTGACGCTTATAATATTCTTGTCCAATGCCAGTTAGAGGAAGCGGTAAATTTTTTTCAAAGTCCAAACAGATCACTGCAGTGTCTTTGCTTAGTTTTGCAGCTTCTGTGGCTTCGTTGATTTGCACATTAAACACATCAGCTTTCTTTATGTGAAGCTCATGTTGAAATTTTAGTTTATTTACAAGAATGGGATCATTAATAAACTCAGCTGCTTTTATTTGTGCCTGGAATTTTTCACATTTATCGCATATGTCACTCCTTGGAAATCCAAATTTAATATTAAATTCAAAGTTAAATATGTCAAGGTAAAGCCAGTATTTACAATCATTAGGTATAAGATCTGGGTTTGCCTTTAAAAATAGGCGATGCATTTCTGCCACAGTCAGAGATGAATCCAGGTATTTTTTGTGTTTGTTTTTTGATCGGCTGTAGTGGCTTTCACGTGCAGGAAACAGTTTAATGTGATCACAAACACGATCTCTAATTTCTTTAACAATTGTTTTATGATTTTTGTGTTTACCCCGGCCATCTTCAATGGGAACAGTAAAGTTAAGAACTTTTCTCTTAAGCCTAGATTCCTTTACCCCATGTATTGCAAGAAACGCTGCTTTGCAAACAGTAACAGTTTGATCCATTGCAGTGACTGAATAGAAAAAGCTACTTCGTTCTTTGCCATTTTCTTTTCTAGGTCTTCGACGAATATTATTGACAGGGGTTATACTTATGCAACCCTGCAGATATATATTTTGTTCATCATGATTTTTAAGAGCAGAAAATGCAGAAAAAATCTGTTCCTTTTCAATATCTGTGAACTTAGTTAGACATCTACAACGACATTCAATTACGGCAGGCTTCCTTGATGGCTTCAGCTTTTTACCATAAGATGTGTAAGCTTCTCCTGAAATAATTTTTTTAAATTAAATATTGATGTTTTAAATGTTGTCATTTTATGTTACATAAATATTTACATGCAATTACAAAAGATATAAGTTAGGTGTTTTTTACTAATTTATTACTGCTCAGTACATTAGGAACATGTACAATTTTTGTGAGTAAGAAAAAAGTGCTACAAAAAGTGAACACACTTTGACTACACTGTGTGTAGATTAGTGTAAAATACACTAATCTACACACAGTGTGCTTTATATAAAACTATATAAAAAATATATAGTTTTATATTATATATAACAACATTAGAAATAATAACAAGTGTATATAACATATATTTGTATTATATATATAACATAACATATCAATAATATATACATACATATATATATATATATATATATATATATATATATATATACACATATATATATATACATATATATATATTTAAATATATATATTTAAATATATATATATATATATATATATATATATATATATATATATATATATATATATATATATATATATATATATATATATATATATATATATATACTGTTACCTCTGACTTTAGCCAGTTTAATGCCATTTCTTTTCCATTTTGATGGTGTTAGTCTTCTTTTTTTGGCTTTGGATTTAATTTTGGGTAAGATAGCGTTCGCCTCATCCGCCATTTTTTTAAAGTTATGAACTAATTCTAACAGCCGCTTGGCGGGAAAAGCTAAGTTAAGAACTTTTAGCACCAAAATTTAGGACTTAAGTACTTTTTGTCCATAAAATTGTATAATTCTTATTTTTGGTATGTGTAAAAGAGGGGCTTAGGTGCATTTTTAAATGTTGCAATTTATCCAGTACAAAGGGCTTAACCGTGTTAGAAAAAATTACTAATTAACTCAATTTCGTCAAAATGTGACTTAAGTACTTTTAGCACTAAGGTCTTCAATTACTTTTTGATGTAATCTTCTTTTACATAACTTACTTTTGAAAGTGAAAAAACTTACATTAAAAAAGTCTTTTTAAAAAAATTAATTTCTTATACGGAAATGTAAATTTACATTAAACGTTAAAATTACTTATGTAATTTACTTTTTGATAAAAATTAACTTACTCGTGTAAGCCATTCCTAATTATAATAAAACAAAACTTTACCATTACTAATATAAATTCAAGTAAAAATGACAAAATACAAAAACAAAAGAGCGAATTTATAAAAATTTCTAATTTTTAAAAATATTTCAAAATATTGTCTTTAAAAAGAATAAGCTCTTTTAATTTTTTTTTAAAGTAGTTAATAATTAATAATAGTAAATAAATAAATCAAAACAATTTTTTTCCAGAGATTAGGCGCACGATAGCTAAACAGAACTGGTTGAATTTTGTTCGACAAAAGGGTTTAAAGAGCAAATTATATAAAATATTTGAAATTGTGAAGTAAACAAAATATTTTTAATACATTTACTTAATTTAATGACAATTTAATTTAATTTAACGACGCTCCTATTAAGTTTCAAAGCAATTTAAAACATATTGGTTTCCTTTGGGATAATAAGAACAAAAATATGACGGCAATACTCCAAAAAAAAAAAAAAAAATGAATGTATAACGCAATTTTTATCTGCTGCAAAAGCTCTTATAAAAAACGGAATTCGCTTTTGTCAGACTGCTACGATTATTTATTTATTTAATTCCCTAGCTATTCCAATGCTATTATACGGACTAGAACTGGGTGGTTGCAACAAAAAGTTTCAACAGAATATTGATAAACTTGGACGATCTGTTTTAAAATCATTTTTTAATATTTCTAAGCATAGTAAAAATCACCTCCATTCTTTTTTCAAAGTAGACTCTGTATCGAACATTATTATTCATAACAAATTAAACTTATTTATCAAGCTACTTAACGACCCCATATGTTACTCCATTATAATGACTCAGTTGCCGTGTATAAATAAACAAAGTTTATTTGTTGGTGAGATATGGCTAATATGCAAGAAATTTAGTATTAATATGCTGCAATGTATGATCGAGGGCAATAAAATTAAAACTACACGCCCTTAGGAAGTGTTGGATGCCAATATTGCCGCAATTTTAAAACAATCTTTTTAATTATGGAGTTTAAAGGAACAAAGACTTATATTTAGAACTTTGATGGAAGAGAACATTCCAAGAACAATGCAAGAACACACATAGCATTTTCTTTGTTTGTTTTTTCACCTACAATTTATGTAATTATTGGGTGTTTAAAAGAATATATATATATATATATATATATATATATATATATATATATATATATATATATATATATATATATATATATATATATATATATATATATATATATATATATGTATGTATGTATATGTATATGTATATAAATAATAAATATAAAGTACTTTAATAATTTTGAATAAAAGCTTTGAATGCGAAAGTCGATTTTCGAAACTAACTAAGGGTATTCCGTATTTCTGACGATGATAAAGACAACGCAACTTACTTTTTTCGCAGGAAAAGTTTTAGTGACGTCACTTTTATTTATCACAGGGAATTTCTGTGCTAGGAAATTTTGCCCGTGCGGTATTATTTCCAAGTAAAATTTGCTGCCAAGCAACATTATTTCTAGGAAATTTTGCTGCCAAGTTACATAATTTGCAAGGAAAATTTGCTGCCAAGCTACATAATTTTGTTGGTGAAATTACTGTCAATCTGCGTTATTTCTAAGGAAAATTCCCGCTGGCAGGAAATTTTACTGCTAAAGTTATTTCGGCGGTTTTTCCATAAGCTGTTATACATACAAAGTTACTAATAATGTTTTGACAGGTGGGGATGAAGACGCATAAATAGCGGAAACTGAAATTTTAGTGAGTTTTTTTTATGGATTTACTTTATATTTTTTAAACTAAAAAAGCACTTTATATAGTTCAAATTTAAAATTGACAAAGAAAATAACGATTGACCATCTTGATGAAATTAGATTTTTAAATTGTTTAACTTTATAAAGGAATCATAGTTAATTTATAAAAGTAATCTATAACCTCCTTAACCCTTGATATAAGCAAAGATATTTAATTCATAATTTTACTTTTAATACCGTTAAATAATTTATATAAAACAATCAGCTTAAACCGTATCTGAAATACCTTTAATAATTTTATTTTAAGCTCTTAATGCTATCCAATAAAAAATAAAACAAAAAAACAATTTGAAGTGTCTCATTTAATACTAAGAGAAAATAGTTAAAAATACATTTTAAAAGCAAAGAAAATTCTTTAGGTTTCGTTCAAAAAATATTTATGAAAGTATGAGTATTTTGCAATTCCACTTTTGCACCAAATTCTTTATATTGAACCCACGTAACATGGAACCACCTTGGACATTTGCCGGAAGGCATCAAGAAAGTGTAATGCAGCTAAATATTTACAGTTAAGGGATTGTTATCCCAAATATTTAAGTTACTGCTTTCCTCAAGTAATGGGAAGGGTTTAAACTATCTATCCTGAAAAAAATTTTCGAGAAATTTTCTCATGAATCTCTGATCGTATATTAAATCCTCTGGTTGTTTACCCACGGCAATAAATAGCATTTGCTTTAGCAAATAAGCCACAATCCAAACGTCAAATCTGTTGTAGAACACTTTAACGTTTATTAAAATATTTGGTGGAAATTCACAATCAAAATCATCAAAGTTCTTGTAACATCTAGCCAACTGGTTAATTAAACTTGAATCTAAGTTGTTATACATATTATCATATGGTGAAATTGACCCGTTTGTTGAACAGGAGGTGACCCGAATGGAACTAATAAACTGGATCTGAATGAAAATTCTATATTTACTCGCTGGTTTGAATCCATCTATCTGTGACAATAAAGTATCATGCAAAATAAAAATATCAGGAAGTTGCTTCTTCATGATCATTTGGGCAAAATTTATATGTTCATCAGTTAATTCTTTTCTTTCTAATATTATTTTTTTCATTGTTTGTGTAAAAGTAATAGTAAATTGTTTAGTAGTGGATTTATACTTTTTCTCTGAACATTTCTCAACTATATCAACAATATTATGTGGAATTTTTAAATAGAGAATAATGAATCTTCAAGCGAGTCATATTTTATAATTGTTTCTATTTTTTATTGCAATCATTTACATTACATTATCGAAAAATATTATTTTTCAAGCATTGACAAGTTTTGTATGGACCTGTCTAATTAGACTCTAGTTTTAAAGCTTTTCTGGAAAGCTTTTTACTTATTTCGTATTAAAACGGAAAAAAACTTGTACTTTGTACAAGTGTTTTTCGAAACAATGGTTAGCACCATAAACTTTTTTTTGGCGTTTTTGAGCCTTTTGAATATTTTTTAGTGCATTTTTTCGCATTTCTATTACACCTCCTAACAGACATTCTTTATTTTTCAAACGTTCATTGAGAGTAACGTTGAAAGTAACGTTGAAAGTAAACGTATGTTTACTTTCAATATTGCTTTTTATTAATTTCATTTGCAAATCAACCGGAAGTCTAGCTTGTCGTCCATAAACTAGATAAAATAGAGTTTGTTTTGTAGAATCTTGAACAGAGACACGGTATGAAAGTAAAATACTGTTTATGTTTTGACCCCACGTGCTTTCATCAACATGTTTAGACCCCACGTGCTTTGGCTTTCATCAACATGTTTAGACCCCACGTGCTTTGGCTTTCATCAACATATTTTAGAAATTGACATTGAAGTGCTTGATTAAACTTTTCATCCTGACCATTGCTCTGTGGGTGGTTTGCACTTGTAACATTGCACCTCGTTCCCAACATTTTATTTAATTCATGGTCTACCTAAACAAAAAAAGCCTGAAATACTCTTTATCTTAGAAGAAAAACAAGTTTTGAATTAAAGGTTTAAGTTAAAGTAATAAATAAATATAATAACTCTATAAATAAAAAATTAGTTTATAGAAGCGATCATAATAAATAATAATTATGTTTAAAAAATATTTATACTTTTCAAAATAAAAAAAAATAAAAATATGAAAACAAAAAATTTGAATAAAATAGTTTAGCTTATGAAAAAAGTGTTACAGTCGATTGCAGTATGTCACATGATTGCAGTCATATGACATTGAAATGGAAGCATTTAAAAAGCAGTATTTTTTTATTTTTAATTTTTGTTTTTCTTAAATGTTCAATTTTGTGGCCCTTGTTATCATAAATAAGTTTTAACGTTTGTACCAGGACATCAATGTTTTATTTATAAGTTCTTGAGGGATTTCTCCATATATCTTTTATATTCCAAATAAGCCCTGTAATATTGTTTGCTTTTCGTTTTTTTAATTGATTAAACGTATAACTAGGTAAAAAAGTTCACAGTTGCGTTATCTGGTTAGTTTAGTGTCCACTTTTCAGGATGAATAAATTTGATTTTTTGGTCAGTTAAAAATTTAATGGTCGATTTTGATTTTAAATTGTTTTTTTTTGTAATAGGGTACTCTTGGTGCTTTTTAATATCTATTTATGTGTATATATTTGGATTCTTGATGACAATCAGTAAGGTGGAATAGTTTTTTATCAGTTGTAATGATTTTTATCCAGTTTTTGCTTAACAAATCCGTAAAGTTTTTTTGATCTTGTAAACCTTCTGTTATAATACATGTACACATGCAGGTGATAATGCATGTACACATCCTTTTGAAATATTTTTTGATTTAAATATTTTATCAAAATAATGTTTAATTAACTTTCTTTATATATTAAACTTTCTAGATAATTTAGTAATAGTTGGTGGATTTTCCTTTTGAAATAAGTTTTTCATATAAAAATTTTGATGTAAATTTAGTTTTAATGGTTTATGTCAATGCTCAGCTTTTTTGCCATTTAAATTATCATTTATTTTAATTCTCGTCTTGATATTTTTAACTCTACTAAAAGTGGTTATTAAAACTTTGATTGATTCCGTTTCTAATAATTTTTTTATTCCTCTGGTGTCTCTACTGCCCCAAATTACAATGCAACAGTTTTATAATAAACTATGAAATGTATCATTATTGGTGTTTTATATAAATTTTTTTTATAAATGACAGTTTAAAATAAACTTCAGACAAATTAATTCGAAAAATAAAACCGACACAGTACTTTATTTACAAACTCTCGCCCTTAATCACTTATTTGAACTTCAAAGCAACCATGTCTTGTAAAACAAGTATATAAGAATTCGGCTAGCTGTTTTATCGGATAAGGAACCAGCTTCAGGCCACTTAGAGAATAAACATGTTGCTGCTATAATATATTTATTTCCACTTTCTATTAGAAGAAGAGGTCCAATTAAATCAATTCCAATTGTACTCCATACTCATTTTTAACACTTTTAAAATGTAGTTCAGGTGAATATTTTTCAAATGCTCTATAAAAATTATATTATACATATTGTAAAAAGGTTAACTATAACTGATCATTTTAATTTAATATTTAATAGCTTTATATTATTTGCAAACAACCTTATTTACAGTTATGTTTATTAGTTATTTTTAGAATTTAAAATTATAGTTATCATCATTATATATATATATATATATATATATATATATATATATATATATATATATATATATATATATATATATATATATATATATATATATATATATATATTTATATATATATATATATATATATATATATATATATATATATATATATATATATATATATATATATATATATATATATATATATATATATATATATATATATATATATATATATAACAGTATAAACTATAAAGTTTTATATGTCCTAAAATATTTTATAAGAATATCGTAAAATTACAGTAAAATTACCCAAATTACCTGTTTGCTCTTCAACATTTATCACAATATTTACAAAAACTTTTAAAAACATCCTTCATCCTTATCCAGTAATACGTCTCATAGAGTTTTGCTAACGCTTTGTCTCGGCCAAAGTGACCACCTCCAAGTTTTTCCAAATGACAACCTTCGAGAACCATAGTTTTTTGACTTGTAAAAAAGTCAACAAGGTTGTTGTATTTTTGGTTATCCATACTTTTTTTAATAAAAAAAAAAGCGACAAAATTTCCTGCCGGCGGCAATTTTTTTAGGAAAATTTGTAGTTGGGCAGCAAATTTTCCAGGGAAACAATGCTGCGACGGCAAAATCTCCGAGCTGCAAAGTTTCCTGTGACAACGTCAAATGGTTTTTTTGAATTTCGATCTTACAACAATTCGCATTTTTTATAAACTCTATTGTTTAAATACCAACTTGTCCGAATATCAATTCCATCAAAAGTAATCAAGCTAAATCTATTGTTTAAGAACAATGTTTGTCAAAATATCAGTTCTATAAAAGCTAATCATTTTAATCAAGCCTCGCGCTCGGAAAACTATTTTAGTTTCTCAATTTATGCATGAAATTCTTATTTAAAATGGTACAATTGCAAACTCCTTTTTTTATATAAGCTTAAAATGAGAACAGGGATGATGAGGAATCTCCTCAGTCAAGAATCTGGAAAAGTAAATAAACTAAAGGAATTCATAAAAAAAAAATTTTCTTAAAAGATCAACTTGTAGAAAACAGTTCTTTGTAGGGTCTACCTTATAGAAGATTAAGAGCAATCAGCTACCCCTGAGAAAGCACATTATCTAGCATTATATGTTTCTGAGAGACAGAAATGGCAATAAAACATTAAGTTGCCTATTAAAAAGACTAATACTTATTCAGGTTGATTTTATTATATACATCAAAATCAGCGAGATTAAAAGCCATTAGTTTATACCCCTTATACCTTATATATTAGTTTATACCCTTGAGATTAATGTTCATTGAAGATAATATTTTGTGTGATTTTGGTTGTACTCACACTGAAATTCTGGTTCCATGGAGAAGAACTGTTTTCAGAATCATTACTGATCTTTTAAACTGAGAAATATATACAAAAGAACATGAAAGTAAAAAAGTCGCAGTGCAAGGTGGGAGTTGGTTATGATGATACTCGGAATAAGTTTAAGAAAACCTTTAGAAGGTAACAAGCTAAAAAGAAGTTACTAAATAGAAAAAAATTTAACATTTTAGTCAAGATTTACTTTTATCAAAACATCGTGTAAATGCTTATATCTTAAAAGTGTGAGTTTATTAATAGAAATTATTTTTGACTATTGAATTTGTTCCTATTGAGCACTTTTAAATTTGTTTATACAAATTATAATAAAAAAATTTAACTGGTCCTTTATATATTTCAAAGGAACCCGGGTACTTTAAAGTGAAATAAAGACCTGCCTAAATTTTTTGAGTTGGCCACCTCAAATTATCACAAACATTTAATACAAGAAATAAGCTGGTTTAGGACTTACGTTTTCTTTCTTACCGATGTTATAAAACTTGCCCAGAGGTGGCGTTAAACCATGGATCTCTAGAAACTTGCCCAGAGGTGGCGTTAAACCATGGATCTCTTGCTTCTGAAGCAAGCGCGCTAACCACTGCGCTACGGCTGTTCGATGATAAAGATTTTAAAATCCCTTAACCAAAAAAGAAAGCTGATAAATGTCAGGTACTTATTCTCCATAAAAATATAGTGTCAAAAAGTGCTAAAAATGCAATTTGAAACGGTGTTTCTAACAGTCAGGCAAATGCAATTGTTAGTTCTATTATCAGTTCTAATGGATATTGATGATATTACTGCCTCAGCTCTGAGGATATGAGTGATATTAGTGCCTTATATATGGAAAACTAGTTATTTTACATTTTGATGGAAAAATTATTAAAGATTTTACAGTTGCAACAATTTAGACAAAAGACCGTCTGTGTGTCTTTATAAGATGCAACAATAAGACCCACCTTCTTGGTGTGCCAGGCCTGGACCATAGAACAAAGATGACACAGTTTTCAGCTATTCAGAAGTTATTGGATTATTTTCGAATTGGTGAGTTCCTTCATGGTCTATGCTTTGACACTATTGCTTCAAACACTGGTTGTGTCAATGGAGCATGCATAAGGTTGGCAAAATTTCATCGCCAAAAGTTGCTTATGTTGGCTTGCAGACATCCTGTAGGTGAAATTCACATTAAGCATTTTTATAATGCTGTGGCAATTCACGGAAAACTATATCTAGCAATCAAAAAGTTGAGAGAACCAGAGAAGTTCTTCCAGATGTTTTCAGTGTTTTGCAGCATAACGATCATCTCCTATCTTCGACTGCATATGTTTTTAAGAATTCATGGTTAATCTTTATTATTCTGAGGCACTGTATAGAAAAACTCACCTGGATGAAACTTCCTCAGATCTTTTGGGAAGAATTTTCAGGATATTTGAGTTACAGAACTTTGTCAAATCTGTTGATGTGGTCAACGATTCATTCAAAAGAGCAGTAAAATTCATTCAAGACAGAATGGAGCGTGTCAAGAGTAAATGAAAGCTACATGACCTATTCCAATTGAAAATGCTTTCAAAAAACCAGAAAAAATTGAAAAGTGCGTACAAGGAGTCAGCAACTGCCGTCGCTCGAACAATAATTGTTCCACAGCAAGTTTTTATTGCTCCGCATCCTCCTATTTGAGCTGAATCTTTTTCTAGTGATATATTTTGTAAAATCCTTATCAAACTTTTAAGACGATTCTAACATTTAAATCATTTTAATAACAGTTGTTTTAGAATATATATATATTTTTATCAAAATACTCTATTTCATTAAAACATCATATTTGAGCGATTTTTCAAAATTTAGTTTGACTAGATAGATATCCTATATGAACAAAATTGTAATTCACTATTTTATATTTGTTAATTAGGACTAAAACAGACATATTAAAAATAAAATAAAATTGATTGGAAAATAGCTACTATTGGCAAAAAAGGTCAAAACTTGGTATAAAATCGGTCAAAAATATCAAAATTTAAAACTTTGAATCATTGGCGTAGATACTCCCAGTTATTCCCCCACACACAAAAAAACTTGATATAAAAATATGACATCTGTGCCACTCATTTGCAATACCGTATAACAAAATTCCAACATGACAAACAAAAATTGATATCCCTTATATAAATATATATATATATATATATATATATATATATATATATATATATATATATATATGTATATATATATATAGAAGTTTCCAGAAGAAGCATCTGGAAGCATCCAGTAGCATCGAAAAGAAGCATCTAGAATCTTCCAGAACAGGTTTACACAGGTTCATTTTACTATATAAGAGACATGTAAATCGACATGTTATCCAGTCAGTATATGGAAGTCAATCAGTCGGTATTATCAAGACAGTTTATCAAAGTGAGTTTTATCAAAGTGTTTTATCGAAGAACATCAATACAAGAAATGAAATACAACAAGTGTTTCATTACATCAATACAGTCCACATCCAACCAAGACGTTGTGTTCCACAGAGCATTATTGTATCATCACAAGGTAAATGTAACACGGTAAGCCTTGAGAAGCGTGATTATTTATTTTTATTATTTTTATGACTTCAAGTGCAAAAATGGCTCCCGACAGTCTTGGATTTTTCTTGGAAAATTATTGGCGATTACGTAAGTGGAATGTCACAAAAAAGTATTTGTGATAAATATCGCGTGAAAAAATGGACCGTATCAAGCCTATGTTCCAAATATCGTTCTACGGGGAAATTGGCAGCAGATAACAAAGGTGGAAGACCGCGTTCCACCACTTCTAGAGAGGATTCTATGATCGTCAGATCCGTCAAGAAGGATCCTTGGATATCATCAGTCGAGATACAAAAGCAATTAGAGCTGCCTGTATCGGACCGAACAATCAGACGACGTGCTGTTGAAGCGGATTGTTTTCTCGATGCCCTGCACAGAAACCGTTGATTTTACTAAAAAACCAGAAGAAAAGACTCCTGTTTGCTACATCTCATATTGACTGGAATGTGCAGAAATGGCGAACTGTCCTGTTCAGTGATGAATCGAAGTTCAACATCATTGGGAGCGATGGCGTTTGCCGTGTACGTCGACCGGCCGGAAAACGCCTCGATTTACGTTACTGCCATAAGACCGTGAAGCATGGTGGAGGCAATGTAATGGTCTGGGGGTGTTTTTCTGCTAACGGTCTAGGTCCAATACATCGAAACAATGGAATAATGGACCGTTTCATGTATAAAAATATCCTGAAAGATGTTATGTTACCTCATGCTGAATGGAATATGCCAATAACATGGGTTTTTCAGCAAGACAACGATCCGAAACACACTGCAAAAGTAGTCAAGCAGTGGTTTTAAGACAACCACCTATCGGAGATGGATTGGCCGCCTCAATCTCCGGATCTCTACCCTATAGAGAACCTGTGGAAGATCGTCAACCGAAGAATTAATCGTGAAGATGTTCGTAATAAGGATCAACTGTTTGAACAAATCCAAAAGGCCTAGGCAGCGATTCCACAAAGTTTCATTGATCACCTGATCGAATCTATGCCTCGAAGATGCAAGGCTGTGATCGACAACAAAGGATTCGCCACGAAATATTGATAGCGAAATACAGCTTGGTCAACATTTTGTTGAGTTGCACTTGTTTTGTCCAGAAGGAAATCAACTTTTTTTAATACTTTTGATCAATTTATTAATTTTCGTGTACAATTAATAAACTTTGTGATGAATAAAACTTAAAGAACTTTGTCTCTAAACAGTTACATAGTTATTTCTCTAAATTGAAAAAATGCAGCACTTTTATATAAAGAAACTAAATTAGCATTATTTATTATTATTATAGCATATATATATATATATATATATATACACATACACATATATTTCATTACTTGGTAGTTCTTAAATTTTCGGATAAACAATGAGATAAGCGTTAACAGGAATAAAATATAAACATTTTAGGAGTAAAATTTTTTTTTGTTATTTTAAATAAATTTAAACTAGTTTTCTCATTTGTTTTGGTTTTACATAATATTTACTTATTTGATGATATATACTTATTTAGGTCAATTTTAAGTGTAAAGCTTGCTGTCAATTAAATTATGGACAAGTAGTTACTGAAACTGTGCAGCATTTAAATTTATTTTTTAGCGATATCCACTTTTTGGTAATCTATATCTTATTTATTAAACTTTATCTTTTTAAGCAACCCGATGATTCAAAATATTTTCTGTGAATAATTTCATTTAAAAAAATTTTATTCGTATGCGAAACTTTTATTTTAGATACATTATAATAATCATGGTAAACAAAATGTTTCTTATTCTAGATTATAGCATATAGGTTAAATGTCTGAAATAAACTTTAATGTGTGAAATGGGTGGAGTATAAAAAGCTATTATACTAATATTTAGCTGCTATTTTAACTGAGGAAGATATGAAGCTTTTTTTAAACTTCATTTATAAAACAAAACTCATGTTTAAAAAAAAAAAAGTTTAAAGACAAAAAAAAGCAACTTTTCACTTCACTTATGTGATGGTATATTCATGTGCGCACAAATTTAAAATAAGCAATAAAACATTTTATTTGGGGGAGAGTGATTTTAAGTGCTTTCGGCGTTGATAATTATGTGTACTCTGATAACTCTTTCGGTTTTTGATAATATTTTCTCTCTATTATTCGAAAAGTTAATGTTAAACGAGTTATTTATTAGAAATTTTGTAAAATTGTTGTACAAACTAACAAAATATTACATAATTTATTATAAAAATTAACAGTAATACATAATAAATTCATGATAAAAAAACTGCAACTAAAAGTTCATTTTTTTCTTTCTTTGTTCACGCTTTTGTTTTTATCGCCTTTTTTGTTCACGCTTTTTTGTATTTACTGTTTGAGCAAATCTAAAACATATTTAAATTTAACATATAATTTATATTATTTAAAAAACAATGCATAAAAACTTAGTGCAAATCTGTTTTTGTATGCAAAAAAGCTTTAAAACATTTACTTACGCTTTCTTTGTGCGTCCGCATAGACATTAGGCGAACGAAAATGTTTTTCAAGGCTCCGCTTTTCTGATGCAACCTCCGTTACTTTTACCTTAACAAAAAATTGTCTTATTATTTCAACTTCAAAACTGGCGGAATCGGATAATCCGCAAGGATCAGTAACTTTTATCATAAAAGAATGTTTGCCAAACTCCATAGACTTCCATGTTATTATTCCTGCAGTTGATAATTTCATTTCACGATTTGCTTCAAGAATTTCGTATACTAAGGTTTGATTTTCAGGATCAAAAGCAGGTATTTCATACCGCCACTGTTCATCTTGAAACATGTACAACAACTTTGTGTTTTTCTTAAACGACGGAGGAATGTTATCTAAATAGAAATAACTTGTTGAAAAATGAAAAAGTTGACTTGAAAAATTTTTTATTTGACATTTTTTGTTGAGAAAAAAAATTTCTTTAATGGAGTTATTATGAATACAACGAATAATTAGAAGTAAAAGGAATTAACTAGAGCAAAATTGTGTTGAGTAACAAAATATTTAGAATATTTAAATATAACAATGTATTGGGCATGCAAGGAAAAACAAAACAACACCAAATAAGTAACAATAAATAATAACAAGCAACAACAAAAATAACACTAAACAAGACCTTAAAAATTTTCAAACTAGGTAATGAAAAAAGTTTGATCATATATTTAAATTATTTTAAATCAAATGAATAAACAGTTCACACTTCTGTTAAGTAAACAATAAATACATTACAAACTTCTTTGCGTTTATAAATATGTTTGAAGAGTCTCAATGGTAAGTATTATATTTAAGAAATGACTTTAAATTTGAATCAGTATTGAAATGTATCAGCAATAATATAGAGATGACGTATATTAGTTTCAAAACTTACTCTTTCTTTTAGAGAAAGACGCTTGATTTAAATCTGGATAGCAAACTTCACACCATTGTTTTGGATTAGGTTCATTGGCTGCAAAACAATATCCATTAATTTTGCAACTGTTGCTCTAAATCATACAATACTTGATATAACTATAACATAATTATCTTTCTGTATAAAATTGACCTAAGAAATAAAACCGATTGATCTTTTAAATTAGCATGATTTTAACATCTGTAAATTAACTCTGCCTGGTCAGATTTAATTGTCAAAAATTGCCGATTAAACCTAGTATAAATATAATTAAAGGTTGACCAGCCAATATAAACATAAAGTAATTGAAAAGTTAAAGGAAAAAAAACAACAATTTAACGCAAATGATTTTTCACAATACGGCTAAGAATAAACTAAATTTACAATACGCATAAAAATATCAAAATTTAAGCTAGTTGTTAAAAAAAGATATAATTCACATTTTGAAAAAATTATAATTTTTTTGATTCTCTAATATTAATAAAAAAAGGGACACCATTTTGTTTTTGTTAGACGTTTTTTTACAGGAGTCGGAAAACGTTACCTGTTTTATGAAATGCTATGTAGTTGGATAAATAAATATAAAATTTCGGCATTCAAATTACATAACATTGTTAACTTTATAAATCCCTAATGTGCAATAAAATTTTTATACTTATTTATCATTTTAAAATGTATTATAACCACATATTATACAAACATTACCGTCAAAATATTTAATTCATATATTATACATAAAACGTTTCTAAACTAAATTTAAAACTTGTCTTTTTTTGATCAACTGTTACAATTTTATAGTTCTTACTACTGTTTACCCCGTATATTTTCAAAATATCTGTATTTGTATTTGACATCCAGATAAATATACACAAGCTTAAACCTTTCTACATACTATGAAGTAACTTATTTCAAACATTTAATAAATCTTTTGTAAACCCTAGTTTAAGTTTAGTTTAGTTTAAGTTTAGTTTAGTTTAAGTTTAAGTTTAGTTTAGTTTTAGTTTAAGTTTAGTTTAGTTTAAGTTTAGTTTAGTTTAAGTTTAGTTTAAGTTTAGTTTAAGTTTAGTTTAAGTTTAGTTTAAGTTTAGTTTAAGTTTAGTTTAGTTTAAGTTTAGTTTAGTTTAAGTTTAGTTTAGTTTAAGTTTAGTTTAGTTTAAGTTTAGTTTAGTTTGAATGTTATTTTTACTTTTATTTTACCTTTATTTTACATTAACTTTTTTTTTTTTATCATCAGTCAATTTCTTAAAAAAGAAAAATTAATGTTGGAGCAGTGTGTTAGAAAGATGAAAAAAATTGTTACAATTGTATAACCATAGGATAAAAACGTGAGATAAAAATAATATAAGGTTTATTTAGGTAGGAGATTTTGATGTTTTATTCATTTCTTTAAACAAGCATTTTTGAAGCTTATTTACTTCAGTCAGGGCTTACATATATACATTTTAATACATATATTATAAGCATTCAAAATAAAATGTTATTTTTACCTTTATTTTACATGTTTTGATAGTTGTTGTAGTGCATTCCATGCATTTGGAGTCATACACAATAAGTAAAGCTTCGTTGTCGCTGAAATTTTGATTATTGTTTGAAACACTGATGGCATAACCTCCGACAGGCTTTCCTGTTTGATTTGCAGAATATTCCAAACGAACTGGTACTGTTGGCAGAAGACAACTTATTTCTGCAAAACTTAGAAGCTGTCCTTTATCAATAAATGCTTTTATTGTTTTTTCAAAGAGATTATCAGAAATCTAAATAAGTTATTCTATATATAAATCATTCTTAGTTTAACATCCTATAAAAATAATATAACTTTGCCCTAAGTAAAATAATTTTCTAATAATTATTTATTTGAATATATATATATATATATATATATATATATATATATATATATATATATATATATATATATATATATATATACACATATATATATATTTAAATAATTCATAATTAATTTCATAGGAAACAAATAACGTTTATGAAAATCTTTTTTCTATTGAACTCTAAATGATAAAAGTTAAAAGTTCTCTCTAAAAGTTAATAGTTTAAAAATAAAAAGGTTTACTTTTATTTCTGTCATCTTACAAACTAGAGAATTGGAATCAATAAAGTTTCTTCCTGTCACACGTATGCGAATACAATCTTGGTTGCGAATATCACAAAGTCCAGAGTTTGGTATGCTGACTACAACAGGAGATTGTCCTATACAAAAATCATTATTACTTTGAAAGACAATGATTAATATTAGTTTGTGAATAATTAGAAATAAGTTAGACATAAATTCTTAAAATCTAACTTAATTATAGTAAACAGCATTTTTGGCTGTATCGATTAACTGGCTGTATATCAGAAGTCTTATTTAATAAAAATTTTCTCAATAGTGTCTTTCTAGATAAAGTCTAAAACTCCTTTTTTCTTCTACATATGTTCACTTATTCAATCTTTCAAACTTCAAGTTCATGACTTTAAGTTAAAGTAGGTAATAGACCTACGTTTGGATCTATTTTTTGGCGCTTAGTTTTATCTGTGTTTTATTTATTTTTATTTATGCCTCTTGTAAGATACAACAAAATATTTATTTATAACTAAAAAAAATCTAAAATCGTTAAAAACCTTCTTTTATTGAACAGTCAGCTGTTATATAACCAGCATTGCATATGCAGGTGCCATTTTTACATGCTCCATTTCCATTACATTCATTAGGACACACACTTTCTGCAATTTTTATTGGAGGACCAATAAGTTTTCCATCAACATTCATCCAAAATGACAAATCTCTTAAAGTGCGTTCACTACAAACACTTTTTAAATTATTAATAGCAGATTCAACCCCAACTTGTTCGCTATCTGTTACCTAAAAATTATTATTTTGAACACCATTTTGATTATTAGTATTAAGATGCACTAAGTATCAAAATATAAGGGTGACTGTTAAAGAAACAACTTTGAGAAAGATTTCTGAAAACTGTTGCTTATCTTTTATCATCTAAGTTATATGTATTTTAAAAATTATTGGCAAAAAAAAATTTAGATTTCAATTTTTTTTTTAAATTGAGAACCAGGTTCAATAATTTTAAATAAATTTTTGGTTTCGGCTTTAGAGTCAAAATGATAGATAAATAACATATTTGTGGTAAGATAAGTCATTGTGCAAATACCAGGTATGCTTTTATCAAACAGCTAACCTTTTAAAGAATGTGCATATGAAAAAGTAACAGTTTTCTGTTAAAAAAAACCATTCATTTTGTTTAAATAAACCTAATCCCATTCGATTTTGGATAAATGAACCAAAACCCATTTGAGTTTGGTTAAGTAAACCAGAACCCATCGCTATTTCAATCACAATAGTTTTCAATTTGTTGTTGCACAACAACTCAGAGGATGAAAGTTTAATAAAGTTTTACTAACAAACAGATATATTAAATAGACAAGATAAAACAATAGTTTTAAACTTATTAAGGAAAATTATTTGGTGATGTTAAAAATGATGACAACCTTTACTCCTAACAATTTTAACATATTTTAAATCTTATAAAGCACGACAAAGAAAGAGTTATGAAAGCATCAAAGTCTTATCTAAAAATTAATCCTATGGACTCATCCATATAAAGTTTAATAATGACCTAATATTATACTTATCACAAGTCACTCAGTTGTGTTATAAAATTTAATTCAGTAAATATTCAAGCAATTGTAAAACAATAAAGGTTTGAATTTATATACAATTTTGGGTTTTGTAATCATTTACTGTTTAATTGAAACAGATCTCATTTATATTTAAAAAATGAGACTACAACAAAAACCATTCATTCAATTTATGTATACAATAAAGTTTAGATATGTATATAGTTAAAACATATGCTCACTTGAATATCAGTAACACAATTTTGTTCAAAAATGTCTGTTGTAAATGATGGGCCAATAACTCCAATGCAAGCCTTGCCAGCTATTGAATTTCTAATTTTATCTTTACACACATCTGATGCTTTTTTCTGTGTAATACCAGATTTTGTTGGAAATGCTGGAACATCACCAGAAACCTGAACAGGATTGTAATCATAAACTCTTAAGTTGCCATCATCAGGAAGGACAATAACATTGTTGTCCAAAGACCTGCGCTTGCGACGCCCACAATACTGAGCTTCTAGAAAGAAAGATAATGTTTTATCATTAAGAAAATTTAATGATAAAACAGTTTTCTTTTGTGTCCTAATATGTACAATATTTTAAAAATATATAAAAAGAAAACTCTCTTCTGAGTAGCAACCCTCCTTAACATTTATATTTAAATTTTTTAAATTGCAATATGTAAGAGTAAACTCAGTATAAAATTTGTTGAAAATACCAGGAAAATCTAGTTTTTTCCAAGTAGCAAACTCATTTTCGTACTTAGGACCATCAGCATAGCTATGACTACAATCAACTTTTTTTGATGCGCATGTGCAGTATTTCTTTGGTCGTTGTTCAACACACTTGCGCTTTTTTTCTCCAACATAGTTAAATAAAGTATCATTTGCAGTGAGTCTAAAACAAAAAGAAAAAATATTTTGAAATACTATTAAGAAAAAAAATTTAGTTAATTATTAGTTAAAAACGCATACTTCCAGCTTTCCGTAAACTGATTTTGATTAGAATAAACTTTTCCATCTTTTGCAGTCATATCGTTGTCTCTATTTTTGTCAAAATTTCCACATAAACCAAGTATATTTTTGTAGTCATCAGAAGATGCTTGAATTTCAATGTTGGCATAGTAAATATTTCCATACCAAAAATAAGTATCAAACTTTACATAAGCACCAGAAGGAAAACTCATCTTTGAATAAATAAAGTTTTCAGTAAAACAAAAATAATTATAATAAAGACTATATTTAATTTTTTTGAATAAAGAATATTAGCAAAAAATAAAATATAACTATCATTATAAGAATAAATTAGTATTAGATACTACTATTATTAGTAGTATATACTACTACTGTGCATTGTGTGTTGATATTGTGCATTGTGTGTTACTACTATGCATTAGGGTGTCTTGCGAAAAAAGAAAGAAAAAAAAAGACTCTCAATTAATTAGGATTTGATCCATAGAAAAAGAAAATACTCATATGCTATAGTTCATCTAGTTGACAATTGCAAAATATATATTTTGAAAATTTGGATAAAACAATTTTTTCCTTGTTTTTATTACTTTTGCTTTTGTAATAAAAAAAGCATTAAAATCATACAGAAAGATTTATTAGATAAGCCTAAGAATGTTTTATAAATTTCTGTAATAGATATACTTGTTAAATATTTTAAACTCAAAAGGGTAGAAGTGTTCATAATATTAATATTTATTTGTTTTTAACATGGAATGTTCAAAAACAAAAATAATTTAAAGTATGATATTGGATTACAACCTCAGACCGCCATTTTAACTGCCATTTTTTCCAAATCTAATGTTAAATTTTTAGAAATAAACATTTCTCGGACTCATGTTCACAGTAAACGGTTTCAGGAAGTTAAGTTGATATGGGTCCTTCTAAGAAAGTAAATAATTGATTTACTAAAAGGTAAAAGACTAGATCTACATTTGGACACTAAACTAGTTAAAGATATTAAACATATATGATATCACCTATATATGATATATCTCACTTCATGGAATGCCCCACTTTAAAGAAGTTTTCAGAGTAGAAGAAAAACGATCCCCATAAAGCATTGTATTTAAGGTTAAAAAAAAAGATTGGAACAAGGTTTGTACTGAAGTAAACACCTTGAATAATAATGTAAAAACGAGTCTGGATAACCTGGAAGTTGAATCAGTTGTACACTCTTGTAAAAGATGTCCTTGTTCTGCTCAAAAAATTTTTTGAAAGAGGTGATTATAGGAACCTTTGCCAAGTTGTTTTTTTTATCTTAGTAATAAAAACAACAAGATGGCAAACGTTCCTATAATCACCTCTTGCAGTAATGTAACTAATTTTAAGTTCCATATACCCAGCGCATGGCATGAGGCATGTTTTATGGCAGACGGACTTTACCTCCTTGCATTGGAAATGACAAAAAATGTTAAAATAATGACATATTGGGTATCCCCAAAACAATCCAGTTCTTGATTTCGAAACAACACTATCTCTTCTGGTTAGTTCAGAGTCTTACTATGTTTTTAAAATTATTGGAATTTTAAAAAGAAAATTTCAACAACAGGTTTACAGTGGAGTAAAATCTTGGGAGAATACTAAAAATTTTCGTAAGTTCTGTTTATCTGTTATATACCTCTCTACTACTAACGACTGCACTTGAAGAAACACAACAAGCTTATAAAAGACTATGTGAAGGCATCTACAAATGATGATCAGAGGCAAAATATAATGCTTGATGCAAAATATCATTGAAAAAAATTACAAGCCAAAATGCCAAAAGATCAACTTACAAAACCGTATTTCATTATTTAACTATGTGAAATAAATTTGTAACATAGGGTTTTTTATATTTATTTAAGAAAAATTGTTTCAGTAATGAGAGCATAAAACCATAAAAAAATACATATATCTCGGAAATTCAAATTACACATCTAGCAAAGTTGCTAAGTTTGGATTGAAAATTTTATATATTCTATCTTAAAAGACCAAATATTTTAGAGGATATATTCTCTTGATTATCCAATTTTCATCATTTTTTGGAACACCCTATTGTGCATTGTGTGTTACTACTGTGAGTTGTGTGCTACTATAATGTATTGTGTGCTACTACTGTGTATCCTGTGTATATATTACTATTATGTACTTTAAGTATATACACTAACATTTATTGTGGGTATATTGTGCATATTATACATATTATATTAAAACAACATAAACTGCAGCCTAGTTTTCAGCACAATTACTTTTTTAATATTGATTCTGATAAGTTTGAAGTGTTCTTAAAATATTGCAAAAATATAGCGAGCATTTCTTCTAATCTTATTAACAGTATTTCTTGAATAACCCCTCAAGTCTCTATATTGCTCTCTACAATCTAAATTGATAACTGAACATATGTAATAGTCTATATTGCTCATTAAAGTAATGTCTATCCTCTCGGAATACAATAATTGTCATAAAAATTTTTGAAAAAAAAGGTTATAAAGATGATTCAGATTTTATCGCTAGTAGAAAAATCAATAACGTTTTGCAAAATAATGTTTTCTTTTTTTCAATAGAAATAGCAATAAGTTTTTTTTATCTTGTAAATAGTTACTAGTAACAAAAATATTATACTTTTGTTATTTTATTAATATTTTATAGTAGCTAATATATTATCAACTTTTATAGTAGCTAATATATTAACAACTTAAGATCTAAGTACTTTAAGCATAACTTTTGATTTAAAATAACTTTTGGTTTAAAATTTGAAAGAAAATATTTTTAAGTTTATAATTTAATAAAAATTATCAAATGGATATTGTTTCTGCATACAGCTGTAAAAAATATTTTAAACTGCTATAATTTTACAACTCATTGTTTATACAACTTTCTTTTAAAGTTCAACTTTCAATCAATACTGAATTAAAAAAGTATTTGCATGTGTAAAAAAGACTTAAAAATCTTTAAACTTTTTTCTAAATGTTTAGTTAGTTAATTAAATTGCACATAGCCACAGTCTTGTTAAACATATCATCAGCTAAAACCCAACATGTATGTCACAGCCTTGTTAAACATATCATCAGCTGAAATCCAACTCACATGTCGGCCACTTTTGTGTGGCACGGGTAATGATGAGCTGTTGTAACTATAATGACTGAAAATTGTCTTGTATTTATTTAAATTTATCAAATGATGTTGCCTTGATGACATTATCTGGCAAAGCATTTCAGTCATTGACTACACGGTAATTGAAAACAAATGTCAGACTTTGCAGTTTCTGACAATCTCACAATAAAATTCAATTTAATGTTGAGCTCTAGGTGCTATGCTGCAAGACTCATTGTGCCAATCAATAAGGTTTAAATTGTTGAGAAGCTTATATTGTCGAATAAGATCACCTCTTTTCTGGCTGTTTTCAAGAGTAGTTAATTTCATGATTTTACGTCGAGTTTTGTAGTCTTTATTTTTTAAAGCCTAAACAAACTCCAGATGTGGTCTAATATATTTGTAATAAATTTTTTTCCAAATGTCAATCTTGATACAAACGTGTGTTTAAGAATCCCGAGTATTTCATTTGCTTTGTTTGCAGCTATAATGCACTGTTGAGCATATTTAAGATTCTCAGAGATTGGAATTTCGAGATCTTTTTATGAATTTTTTTTATTTCTAAAATTTTTTAATTTTGAAAAAGAAAACAAATTTGGAATGAAAAAGAGCTAACTATTTTATAATTTTTTCTTTTAGAGTCAAATAAAATCATAACAACTAAATAAACTGCAGAATCAACTCATAAAATGTAACTGCAGAATCACCTCATAAAATGAAACTGTAGAATCACGTCATAAAATGAAATTGTGGAATCACCTCGAAAAAGGAAACTGCAGAACCACCTCATAAAATGAAACTACAGAATCACCTCATAAAATGAAACTGCAGAACCACCTCATAAAATGAAACTGCAGAATCACCTCATAAAATGAAACTGCATAATCACCTCATAAAATGAAACTGCAGAATCACCTCATAAAATGAGACTACAGAACCACCTCATAAAATGAAACTGCAGAAAAATGCATCATAAAATAAAACTACAGAATCACCTCATAAAATGAAACTGTAGAATCACCTCATAAAATGAAACTTCAGAATCATCTTATAAAATGAAACAGCAGAATTACCTCATAAAATAGTAATGTAAATCCCTAAATACCTATGCAATATTGCCAAAACTAATGCAGACAATACAAAACAACTGGGATTGTGTTTTCTTTTAAATCTATTTTTCCTAAGACACTTTTTATTAAGAGAATTTATTTAAAAATAAAACTGCAATAAATTATGATTATAATTAAAAACAAATTAAAATTAAAAAGATGTAAGAAGAATAAATTTTTAAGTCAATCTTAGTACTTTTACAAAAAAATATATGTTTAATTATCAGAAACATGTGAGGTTGAAATATTGAACATTGAGGAGAAGGGGAAGGGGCAACAACAGCACATTAGAAATGTATTACTTAATATCGTTAAAATAGTTTTATTAAGTAGTAAATTAAAATTGCAATCAATTTAATTTTTCTAACACCACATTACATTTTAATTAGATATTTTAAAATATTTATCTTTTTAATTATTGCGTTTTTATTTAATTTTAAATATAATCTGATGATTTGTACCGCTATTTGATGAATGGTACCAATAATTTTTTGTGTTATAGGAATTTTACATAAAAAACTTATTTACTTAAAAGAATCTATAAAATTGTTATTTAAAAAACAACCAATGATTTTTCAAACTAACTTTATGTTATAATAATAGTTTGTTGCATGAGAATTATAGGTTTCTATTTGCCTTTTTTTATGCTGTAAGAACTTAACTTTCGATATTTAATTATCAAATTGTTTTACTGATGCTACTTTTTATAATTATAAATTATAAGTCATTTATGTTATTTATGTTTAATTAATAAACATATATTATCAATAATAAAATACATGTTTATTTAAGCTTTTTATTATTTGTTTTTATTATTAATCATTTGTTAAAACTTAAATTGTTATCTTGAATTCTTTTAACATAAAAAGAGGAAAATAGAACCCTATAATAAATAATAATAGTAACAATAATTATAATTATAATAATTTAATAATAGTAAACATCTTTAGTTTTACTAAAATATTTTGTAAACCAGAATATATAATTAAAGCAATAAGTTAAACAGTTATAAATCTAAAGTTAAAAACTTTTTAAATATTATTTTTATAATAAAAATATTGAAAAATATTTTAAAATAGTTTACTTTATTGCAAAGAAAAAAAAAAAAAAAATTATATTTTTAATAAAAAGTTTTTTTATTGAGATTTTTATTCAACTTTACTAGCAAGCACTTTACTCTAATAAAGAAATAAAAAAAAGATAAAAAGAAAAAAATGTCACATATAATGCACTAAACCCCATTTCCTGAAAACCTGTAGAAACAGAAAGCTTTGGTGTTAATGACAATTTTGTCAGCGCAATTGCTAGGGGGTTGCGCGCTGCACTGGGTAACCCTATCACGGCATGACACAGATCTGTGACACCAAAATAAATAAAAAGCAAATATGCCAGAACTTTTTTTTTTAATTTTTTAGATATAGAGGACTTTTTTCAGTTTCACTTTTCACCTGCTAGTCTAGAGGGGTGACACTAAAAGTTTATTGCTCTGGGTGACACCAACCTCACCAACGCCACTGAACTTTGTAACAAGGTTGAAGTACATTATAATTCATAAACACTAAAGTATTTTCTGTAAACATTTATTTTATTCAAGTGAGCAACCTTTAATATACTACCCTATCATAAATATAACATTAATTTATATATATATATATATACAAATATATATATATATACATATATAAATATATATATATATATGTATATATATATATACATATATATATATGTATATATATATATATATATATATATATGCATATATATACATATATATATATATATATATATATATATATATATATATATATATATATATATATATATATATATATATATATATATATATATATATATATATATATATATATATATATATATATATATATATATTAATACAAAACAAAGCATTGATTTTCTTATACCTTAAAACTCCTTCCATTACTATCTCGTGTTAATGTTGTTCCTGGTTGAGGTTCTACAGTACTAGCAAAGCTAGCTCGTGGAACATTGTCTTTACAAATATCTATAACAATAACATCATCCCCTTCTTGTGCTGCTACACCACAGTTACAAGCAACCGAGCCACAAGCAAATGTTCGAGCATGCACCTATAGTAATAAATAACATGATGTTTTAAAATTATAATGTAATAGAGTTTTAAATAGTAAATTTACAATGTAAAAGAGTATTAAAATCTTAAAATTATATCTACAAAATAAATATTTATAATCTATAATAAAATATTTATGATCTATAAAATTAAACAATGTAAAAGAGTATTAAAACATCTTAAAATTTCACCTTAAAACTTCTTGATTTACTTTGAACTAAAACATAATCTCCAACATAATAATGATTAAAATAAAAATTATCAAAAGTAGTTATGTGAGGATCACCAGAAGATGTACATCTTGCTGTTTTAACATCAATGGTTTTTATCTAAAAATGATTTGCATTATACTTAGGTTTTATTACATCAATGCACTATCTACTTATTATAAGGAATGTTGATAATAATAGGTGAAAAAATAGTTACTGAAAAATAGCGCTGAAGATATTTATCCAATCAATTATGTAGATATGAGTAACAAACCACTTTTCTTTGTTTTCTAGTTGTTGTTTAAACATGATAAGTCAATGTAAAACTGTTTTTTTTAGATTTGGAGTAATTGTCAATTCAATTTACCACCATATATTTTAGACTTTTCTGTATTTTATACAGTTGAGTGAACTTACAGTTGAGTGAACTTATAAAATAGAAATTCATTGAAATTTTAATTCTCTAAATCCATGCAGATTCAGAAATATCGCTTTTAGCAAATATCAAGTAGACTCAAGTTCCCTTAAAATTGTAAAAATATTTTTCAAGTGGTTTTTATTTAGTGAAGTCAGGTATTTGTTTTTTTTCTGTTAAAAATTTGTATTAGGCTATTTTTTGAGGTTAGGAATCCTAATAAATGATCAGAAACTGAGCAAGTTCTCCTAATAATCAATTTAAGTATATTTTCTAATTTTTATATACTTTTAGATGCTCAAGAAACATATGTAGCATTTATGGTATCAAAAAAATTTACACATATCAGTTTATACTAATCACTTTGGGTATAACTATTATTCTTTTTAAAAATGTGGAAAAAATAAACTTTTATTTTTTTTAAATTCTTTTAAATTTTTAAAAAGATTTTACAGTTGTTTTTTTTTTATTTACATAAAACATTTTGACAAAAAAATATGTTTTTAATTAAAGAAATAGTCAGTTTTATATCAGATTTTTTAGGGTGATCATATTATATATCGAGTCATATTATATATCGAGATCATATTATATATCGAGAGGTTCGGAGTTCGACTCCCACCACGTCCCTGGAAGTACCGCGCTCAACTTAGTTTCTCCGCGCAGCGGCCTTGCTCGGAAAGGTTCGTGTTTCGGAGTTAAAGAGTTGAGAGAGGGTTGTACCACGAATAACAACTAAAAAAAAAAAAAAAAAAAAAAAAAAATGAGTAGCCTCCTCGACTGTAGTGGCCCCCCTCGGGCCTTGGGGAGGTGAATAATCTAAAAAAAAAAAAAAAAAAAAAAAGAGTAAACTTAATAATAGTATTAATATTCATTTATGTGTGTTTGCACGTAACTTGTGGCACTTATTAAACCTGATATAATAGACCAGGTGAATAACAGGGTTGTTATCTGTCAAATATGTCTGAGACATATTTTCTGTCGACATAAAATATGTCCCACATATTTTCTATCGACATATTTTGACATAACTTTATGTCTGAATTATTTTCTGCTGACATAAAATATGTCAGACATATCATGTAAAATATGTCAGACATTCTATTGACATATTTTAACATAATTTTATGTTTGAATTATTTTCTGCTGACATAAAATATGTCAGACATATTTTCTATCGACATATTTTGACATAATTTTATGTCTGAATGATTTTCTGCTGACATAAAATATGTCAGACATATTTTCTATCAACATATTCTGACATAATTTTATATCTGAATTATTTGCTGTTTGATATTCTTGAAGAAAAAATCAATCTAACAAATTTATTGCGCATTTCAACTTAGTTTACAGAGTTATGTGAAAATAGTTTAACAAATTTGTTGCTTTTTTGCAATCAATTATGCTTCATAAAACTTTTACTTTAAACCCTATAAGCAAACATCAGTTGTTTCAAAAAGGTCTTTTTCTGCCCTTTTTAGCAATGTATCATTTGATAGTATTGACTAATATTGGCATTTATTGACTTATTTATTGATTATGACTTATTTATTGATTATGACTTATTTATTGATTATGACTAATATTGACATTGATATTATTGACTAATATTGACTAGTATTGAGGCATCATTTGATAGTATTTGATAGTATTGATTAGTATTGATTAGTATTGGCGCTTTCCCTTATTAGAATGTAAAAATCATCTCAAGCAGAGTTTTTATTACTGAAAGTGGTTTTTATTAGTATGACTAAACTTAAAATTATTTCTTTGATTAAAATAATAATAAAAAAAAAAACTTTTTCAGTTATTTTTAATTATTAGTTGATCCTGAAAAAGATTTCATTATGAAAAATTGAATTCAAAAGATTCTATAAAAAAAACGGTTCACAGAATTTCAAAAAATTCGTGCCAAATTAAATTCATTTAAGCTGAAGAATTTGAAATATTTCACAAAAGTTATATTCAGCTCATTAAATTCATATTAAGAAGACTAACCGGTAATAATTTATAACTAATTACGAATAATATATTTTTAGTTATAATAGTTATGATTTATTTAACAATAAAATAATTGACAATTGCATTTTAACAGCATAATTAACTGCCATAAACTTGCATAAAATGTTTTGAGTAAAATATATATTGGAATAATTATTTTTTTCGTTTTCCTTACGATTTAAAGTCAAAAATGGAGAATAATTTATTGAATGAATCAACTATTAGTTAAAAATAACTAAAAATGTTTTTTTTTAAATATTATTTTAATCAAGAGAATAATTTTAAGTTTAGTCATATTAATAAAAACCATTTTCAGTAATAAAAACTCAGCTTGAGATGGTTTTTACATTCTAATAAGGGAAATCGCCAATACTAATCCATACTAATCAATACTATCAAATACTATCAAATACTATCAAATGATGCATCAATACTAGTCGATACTCTCAAATGATACATCGCTAAAAATACTTTGTCAATACTATCAAATGATACATCCCTAAAAAGGGCAGAAAAAGACATTTATGAAACAAAAGATATTTGCTTATAGGATTTAAAATAAAAGTTTTATGAAGCATAACACAGGTCAACAAAAACAAAATTTTTTTCTGGTGCCAAGAAAACAATTTGTTTTTTATGTAGGATTTCTTATTTTCATTTCAAATATGCAACTCATTTTTTACCACCACGTCAAGTTGTAAAGATATTTGGGTTCAAATCTTTAGAATTTGGGGTAAAGTCTCTAATATTGTCGGAAAAAAACTTGTTCAAAAGTATGTCAACCTGAGTCTCAAAAGAAGCGTATTTTCATAGAGATTTTAAAGATGTTATTCGTTTGTAATAAAAATAAGTTTTTTTTGTATTATTGCTGAAAAACATTTTGTTGACATTTTTTTAAGCGTCTTTAGCATTTTTTCAAATCATTTTTTTGCCAAAAAATTTTAAGGAAAAATTTTTATGTTTTCTAAAATCTCTTCTAAAATAAGCTTTTTTTAAAATTCTATCTTTTAAAATAAGCTTTTTTTGAGACCCAAGTTGACATACTTTTGAACAACTTTTTTTTTTGACAATATTAGGGACTTTACCCCAAATATTAAAGATCTGAACCCAAATATTTTTACAACTTGACGTGGTGGTAAAAAATGAGTAGGATATTTGAAATCAAAATGTGAAATGCAATCCAAAAAACAAATTGTTTGCTCGGCAACCATTTTCACTTAACTCTGTAAATTAAGTTGAAATGCGCAATAAATTTGTTAGATTGATTTTTTCTTCAAGAATATCAAACAGCAAATAATTCAGATATAGAATTATGTCAAAATATGTCCATAGAAAATATATCTTACATATTTTATGTCAGCAGAAAATAATTCAGACATAAAAATATGTCAAAATATGTCGATAGAAAATATGTCTGACATTTTATGTCAGCAGAAAATAATTCAGACATAAAATTATGTCAAAATATGTCGACAGAAAATATGTCTGACATATTTTATGTCAGCAGAAAATAATTCAGACATAAAATTATGTCAAAATATGTCGATAGAAAATATGTCTGACATATTTTATGTCAGCAGAAAATAATTCAGACATAAAATTATGTCAAAATATGCCAATCGAAAATATGTGGGACATATTTTATGTTGGCAGAAAATATGTCTGAAATTATGTCTACAGATCTGCTAGACATATTATGTCGTAACAACTCTGGTAAATAAATAAAAAGCAACTGCTTTTACTCAGGCATTTTGGAGTAATGGCTCAGCTTTCTGTGAATAAAAATTTGAGCAATATGAATATACATATATATATATATATATATATATATATATATATATATATATATATATATATATATATATATATATATATATATATATATAAATTGATTGACAAATAGCCTGACTTGCAGCGGAGAGCTACTACATCTACTGAGGGTTTGGGATGGGGCAGCAATCTTTTCTTTCATTAATCTTGTTTTTTTTCTTCTTTTTCTGAAAACGCTGTATGCTACAAAGATAAGCAAAACTAGTGAGCAAATGCTTATCTAAACAAGCTATTGAAGATGTTTTGTTAATATTAAATAATTAAGTTTAATATTACATTTTAAAAATGTTTGATATTAACAAATTTCTTTTCACAACATTTGCATAAATGAATGAATTAAAACATGCTAAATTTTTGAATTTTTAAATCATCTTTTAAGTTTCTAATTGCGGCTTTGCAACTACAATTAAATTTTTTTTTTTTTTTAAATTAGCAAGTGAGATAAAAAAAATGATGCTAATTTATTTATTTATTTACTAAAAGTTTATTATTTTAATAATGATTATGTTATAAAAGCAAAGATTGTTTTTCCAAACATCTTTCATTAAAATTATATTGCTGTATATACCATTAATTAAAAAATGATCGTTGCAATTTAACTTGCGTTATAAAATTAATTTGAGTAAAAAAAAAGAGTTTAGGAAGGAAAACTGAAAAAACAATTGCGATAAAATTGAGCTGATTTTTTTTTTAAGAACAAATAGAATTTTAGTATTGAACAATATTTACTAATACTTTTAAATAAATTTGACAGTTAAGTTAAACCCAAGTATTAGCTTTAATTTTAATAAACTTAAATATATTTTTCAAATCAAAATTAAATTGTAAATTTTTTCAAATCAAATTAAATTATGTTTTTTTTATCAGAATAAAATTATATATTTATATTAAATTAGTTTTAAATTAAAACATATATTTTTTGTCAGAATTAAATTATTTTTTGTGATCTTTGCTTCAAGCTTAAAGAAATTTTTTTAAAGCGTAAAAATCAATCATTACAATAAAAACGAAACAAAATAAAAATTTTTAATTTTATTTGAGTTTTTTTTATTAGTAATTTTCATTATAAACTTTTGTAACAAATATTTTTACAAAAGCGTCATTCAAAAGTTAATTTGATTTTTTTAAAAATTAATTACATCTTTTTTCTTACCACCTTTAGAATAAGTTAAAAAATGATAAAAAGTTGCTTAACCAAAAATGCTTACTGCCTACGTAAAATCGCTTAAGAAGTACATAAATCACTATACACATAAGGTTTTAAACAAGGCCTGTATATATATATATATATATATATATATATTATATATATATATATATATATATATATATATATATATATATATATATATATATATATATATATATATACATATATATATATATATATATATATATATATATATATATATATATATATATATATATATATATATATATATATATATATATATACATATGTAGTCAAATGTTCACTCAAGCTCTTTGCTGATGACAGCAAACTAATAAATATAATAAAAAATTAATTTGATGTTGAATAGCTGCAGACAGATTTTGATGCTGTGGCTAAATGGGCAGATAATAAGAAAATGGAGTTTAATGCAAGCAAATGCAAAGTATTGACGATAAAAAAATTGTCCAAAACAATAATCTATGACCAAAAATTTAGCATACAAAATCAAAATAACAGCCAAACATACTTATTGTCTACCAACCAAGAGCGAGATCTTGGAATTTTAATAACTAGCTTAATAATTTAATAAAATGGTCAGCCCAATCAAAACATGCAGCAGTTAAAGCTAATGCAGCACTAGCTTGACTCAAGCGGACATTTAGATACTGGAACCCTTCAATGTTTAAAACACTTTATACCACATTTGTGACACCTCGCCTTGAGTATGGAAAGCCTGCATAGGCTCCATTCAACAAAGTCAATCAAAAAGTTATTGAACAAGTACAAAGAAGAGCCACTAAATTATGCCATTCATTAAGGGGAAAAAAAAATAAAGATCTACTAGCCCTACTCAATATCCAATCAATCAAAGCACCTAGCGCACAGGTAGATGCAATTCAGTATTTTAAGGAAAGTACTAGTCTTAATACTACATTCTGGATCCACCCTCCAAAAAGTCCAAATCTGGCAATTGTACTGGGCCAATTGTACAGGTGCAGTTAGAAGAAATAAGGAATGTCTTATCAAACAGCTCACAAATCGTCAAAGAGAATACTTTTTCTTAAACAGAGTGGTTAATGTTTGGAACACACTTCCCGATGCTGTTAAAAACTACTAACTCATTTGAAAACAGTTACGATGCCTATAAGACCTGATCACAAAGTTTTATTGATTATGGATAATCATGAAAGCCACCTTTAACTACCGTCACTTGAATATGCAAAAGAGAACCATGTTTGTATGATGACTTTGCCACCACATACTTCACTTAAGACACAACTTTTAGATAGATCTTTTTTTGGTCCAATCAAAACATACTTTAATGCAGCTGCCAATAGCTGGATGCTTAGCAATCCAGGACAAGCCATTACGATTTATGAGATGGCCAGTCTCATTCAACAAGCATGGGAAAAATCTTCCACACCAACAAATATTATGTCAGGATTTCGCATGACAGGAATTTGGCCTAATGATAGACATGTATATGGGAATGATATTTTTTTACCATCAGTTGTAACAGATAGAGATATGCCTCAAGAACCATGCAGTGAAGGCTCATGTGAGAAATGGATTACAACTGCTACTCCTTCAGGTTTGGATACTATCTCAGGTTTGGATGTACAACTGCTACTCCAGGTTTGCTACTATTTCAGGTTTGGATGTGCAACATGAAGCAGTTGTTACAGATAAAGATGTGTCTCAAGAACCATGCAACAAAGGCACATGCGAGAAATATAATACAAGTGCTATTCTTTCAGATATCTCAGGATTGGGTGTGCAACATGAAGCAGTAAAAGAAAACTAAACTGTATTTTCTCCTGAGATTGTATGAGGTTATCCAAAGGTAATTTAAACTAAATATTCTTAGTTTAGGTTTTTTTTAAATTCTATAACTATATAATACTATAATATATATTTTGAAGGCACCTTATCGTAAGATTTTAAGACGTGGACGTAAAAAGGGAAAGTGTATGATAGCCATATTAACACCAGAGATTTTAAGAATAAAAAATGAAGTCCTAAACAAACAAAAAAGGTACAAAAATTATCCTTCTAAAATCCAAAAATGCAAGGAAAAAATATTACAGAAATTGAACAGTGACCTTGATGTAGATTTCAACAAATAACAAATGACGTTTCTGCTAGATGTTACTCACTAGAGTTTGAAGAAGAACTGGAAACTGTTTCTTTTAGCGTTATTCAAAATGTGAGTGTCAGTGATTATGTTTTTTGTGAGGTTTGTAGTAAAAACACCATTTCTTATTATGTAGGCATAGTACAGAATGAAATAGACACAAATTTTGATGTTGAGGTCAGCTTCCTGAAATACCAGTATAAAGAAACTTCTAAATTTGTCAAACCTAGAATTAATGACATTCGTAATGTCGATATTGATGATATAAAAACAGTCCTGCCTCAACCGCTTGCTGGAACAACATCAAGAACAAAAGCTGAAATCATTTTCCAAGTGAACTTTGCCATCTTAAATGTAAAATAACTTTTTTTCTTACAAAGAAATTTTAATTCTTAAAATGTAATCTTAAATTGATTGAAAAAGGAATTGATAATTTGATTTTTTTTTTCTATTATTCACCTCTCCAAGGGGGCCACTTCAGTCAAGGAGGCTACTCATTTTTAAATATTTTTTTATTGTAGTTACAACCCTCTCTTAACCCTTTAACTCAGAAAAACGAACCTTTACAAACAAGGCCCGCTGCACGAAGAAACTAAGTTGAGCATGGCACTTCCAGAGACATGATATGAGTCAAACTCCGAACCTGTCGCTTACAAGCCAAGCGCTCTACCATTACTCCACTGCCGCGTTTTATTTAAACTAAACTTAATATTAAAATCAAAATTTGCTCAAATTAATATTTAACTAGATTTGGAGTTGTTTTTATATAGTCCCACATCTGCAAATGTCCCGCTTCTCCCGCATACTTGTCCCACTTCTCCCACACTTGTCCCACTTTACCCCAATAGCAGGGTTCCTTTTAAACCAAAAAATGTATACTTTATTAAAACATTCTGTCAATCTTAGGGGGTGGATTCGGTGCCCCAAACACTGCTTTATTTGTTAAGACTAGTTTGGTTCAGTTCATACATCAAATAAAAAATATATTACAATTACCCTGAAAACAAAAATTTATGACCCACTTCTCCCCACTCTCCCCTACATATACGTATATAATTATATACATATATGTATATATAAATACAGTTAATAACAGATATCTTGACCCTCTTGGGACCAAGAAAAATGGTTCGACTGAACGAATGTTTGACTTAAGCAATGTATAACTGCCTCCCAGGTTTGTGTTATGTGTGTGAATATGTGATGTTGATGTTGATGTTTGATGAATCTTTATCCAAAAAGGTTGATATCTTGGTCAATAATAAAGTAAATAGGCACTGATAAGTTGATTTTTTTTTCCCACTATTGATCGCTTCATGTTCACATTCATTAGTGAACAATGTGACATATAATAATACTTGTAAAATGCACAAATGTACCTTACTTTAAAGATATTTTTATTTAGATGCAGTTACCCGATGTTCTTAAATAAAAATACACAATGCACAAAAATATAATCTAGACTGTTTAAAAATTGCATCATATTGATTGGATCATGGAAAACATGCATAAAATCAAAATTAGTCTGATGACAGAAAGCGATATAAATACATATGAATTTGATATTGATGATGAAGATAAAGATATCATGATTTTATCAAGATTGTTTTGAAAATAATTTTAATTTTGTATAAGGTTTTATTTGCTTTCAATGATTGCTTTTCAATTTCTATAATTTAGTTACCTGCGTGAAAAATAATGTTACAGGGCAGATTATTTGTAATACTGTAACAACAGTTAGTATTATAATATATAATCAACTAATGATACTACTAATGATAATAAATGAAAGCGGTAACAATTGAGAACAAGATGTGCAGTACATTAACATAAGATATTGTACTATGACAGCTATTATAAGTTTATGAAGATTTATTGTTTCTTTTCTTACTCACAACAACACAATGTTGTACAAAAAATAAATGTTTTTTTAAATTAAAAAGGTCACGGCGCAAAAATCTGTATTTATAGGATTTATAAACTCGTATATAAGTATGTTGAATCAACGCTAAATCAACGTATATATATATTATATATATATATATATATATATATATATATATATATATATATATATATATATATATATATATATATATATACATATATATATATATATATACTTGGGTTTATCTATATATAAGTGTATATATGAAAGTATATATATATATAAGTGTATATATGAAGTGTGTATATATATATATATATATATATATATATATATATATATATATATATATATATATATATATATATATATATATATATATATATATATATATATGGTGCCAGTTTATGTACGTCTAGCGTACATAAACTGGTAGCATATTTTCTTTCTATTGAGCAACTTTTTATCATTTTTTAAATTTTAAATTATGCGATAAGTGATTAGATAAAAGAAGTAATTAATTTTATTATAACCGGATTAACTTTTGAAAGACACTTATGTCCAACAAGCACAATCAACAATGAAACAACAGTGAAAAACAATTGAAATTTATGGTTGCAAATGTTTGATTTTTGGTTCAAATGAAAACGCAAATCAACGTTGAAACAAAATGTGAGATGAACGTTAAAAACAAACCAAAAATCAACCTTAGATTAACGTTGATTTAGCGTTGATTCAACATACTTATATACGAGTTTATAAATCCTATAAATACAGATTTTTGCGCCGTGACCTTTTTAATTTAAAAAAACATTTATTTTTTGTACAACATTGTGTTGTTGTGAGTAAGAAAAGAAACAATAAATCTTCATAAACTTATAATAGCTGTCATAGTACAATATCTTATGTTAATGTACTGCACATCTTGTTCTCAATTGTTACCGCTTTCATTTATTATATACATATACTTATATATAGATATACCCTCTCACTGAGTCCTCTTCTTTATGTCTTCTTGGATTATTGTTTACTACTGACCTTTCATGTAAAGCATATATACAATCGATTGCTAAATTATCCACCTTTCCACCTTACCAACCATACCTTACCATCTAAATATTCAACCTGAGCATCTGCTAAGGTTGAATGTTCTATCATACTCGCCATTTTCTCTCTCTTGATTATACTCTCTACCTCTACAAATCTCTTATTCATCCCTGTATGGATATTCAACCCTGTATGATGTCATATTTGGGTTGGTTCTTCTAATGATGCTCTTTTTCTTCTAGACAAGGTACAAAAACGCATTGTAAATGGTAGTTAGACCCACTCTATCTGCTAAGCTTGAGTCTCTTTCCCATCATTGTAAAGTTGAAAAACTTTACAATGATGGGAAAGAGACTCAAGCTTAGCAGATAGAGTCTCTTTCCCATCATTCCCCCGCTCCCATTTATTCGGCAGGCAAAAATAAAAACTAGTGATACTTGAAAATATTTCGAAGTATTGACCTGCAATCAAATTTAATTTTAAACCGTGATAATAATTATTTAAATTAATTTAACAAAAATTAATAATTGAATCTTAATTCGATATTTCAAAAAGATTATATTTCCTTATAATTTTCTTATAATAATCTTTTGTTTGTTCATCACAATTAATTTATTTTAACTTTTATGTATTTAATGTAGTATTTTTAATAAAGATAATAATCAGTTTATAGATAGATTTTATCAGTTACCAATAAGATATTTGTAAACGTAATTTATGTTTATAAATGTATTATGCCAAAAGAACTTAACGCATAACTGAATTAATAAGAAAAAAATACTTTCATGAAAAGAATTTTCTTAAACAAAAGCACTTCTCCCTTTTTATAAGAAAAAAAAAAATTGAGTTCCTTTTGCTTATAAAAATCCCTGATAATCTATGGAGAGAACTTTATGTAATGAACTAGTTAACACACGATTAGAAAAAAACTTCTTTAATAAAAATAGTGAAACTATTTTAACTTTATTTGAAAATAAATTTTACATTCAACGTTTTGCTATTTTACATTCCTTCAAAACTAAATTTAAATTTTTAAAGTCATATTTAATTTAGTTCTTCTAAAATTAAAATTTTTTTCATAAAACAATTTGCTCCTTTAAAAAATTCTCAGTTGCAGGTAAATGGTTTTTATTTACAACATAGTATTTTCTAAATAAACGTCCCATAAACAAAGTTAAAGGACAATTTAAAGATCCAAAAAAAAAAATGTTTTTCAATTAACCAAAACGCTTTTGACATTTACATATTATTAAAGATTATAAGTGTAATCAAATATTCCTATTTGATAACACTTATAATCTTGTAAAACAAAAAAACAACAAAACTGCTAAACTTTACACTTATTTCTAATTCTTTATATATACACTTGCTATTCAAGCTACAAAGTATAAAGAATAAAAATCTAAAAAAAATCAAACAAATAGAATAAACTCTTAATTCTTGATGAAATGTTCTTTTAGTTTTGGCATTTACTAAACAAATGGAAAAAAAATAACCTTAAAAGTTACGAGCACTGCATTGATTTGATGCCAACAACTGTCAAGAAGTTAGTATGACAAATGCCAATTTGTTGAAAAATTTCAGTAAATGATCATTCTTTAAACACAAGAATTTGTATATGCAAGTGTATAAATTAAACACAATCTAAGGTGACCATTTTAACAAAATTTGTGAAAATGAAAATCTGACAGTATTGATACTTTATAGCTGAAATATTAATGTCAAATTGTTTAATTCAATAAAAACTGTTGAAAATAAAAAATAGTTCTTTGGTGTTATGTGATGATAACCTGGTATCACATAACACCTAAGAAATTAATTGCTTACTAAGTTCATTGTTGTTATTCCATATAACATTTTAAAGTTATATTTTTAATTTTTAATTGACATGGTGTTAAAAAAGGTTTCATTAAGTTTATTATTATTGGTTAAATGTTTTGTATTTAATTATAAATGGAACTATGTAGTTGGTTTTATATTGAGAATAGCTTTCTTTGACTTTGAAAACGGTTAAATGATACTTGTCGTAAAATAATTGATTGTAGAAAGATTAATTTAAAGAGATTTAAGTGTTACAGAGATGTCAGAGAACAATTAATTGTTCTTTGACATCTCCGTAACACTTAAAACAATAAAAAACTGAAATAACATAATGGCAAGATTAAAAAGAAAAGCACTCAATAGTAAACAATTGTAACGTCTGTTTTAAATAACTAACTAGTTCAAATAGTTCAATGAAAACGAAAAAAAAAAATTAGTGATATATAACATAATTAATAATTTTCATCTTTTTAGTTAATAACTTATACAGCCCCTAGAATTAGGGTCAGCATTCGGCAATACCAACCTAACTGCCAATTATAAGTGTTTTAGGTCAGCATAATAATTGATTGTTAAAAATGATAAATTCTTGCTATAATCAATAAAATCAGAGAAAATACATGATTGCAGATATTACACCGTTTACAATTATACATTACTCCTAACACATTTACCAAGTTTATTCTGAAAAGGTATAGATTGTAAGAAAATTGCCAGTTATAAATTTAGGTGCGGGAGTAATTGTGAGATCATAAATAAAGTAAGTATTGAGCAAACAGACATTTTATAAATATTGAAGGTTTTGTAAAAGAATAATATTCTCTTTTAATGAAAAAACATAACAACATTCTAATATAGCATGCAATAAATTTATGGAAAATTTAATTACAGCGGTAAAAAAACATCCTTAAGCAATTCAAACCTAAAGTAAGATACTTAATGAGCAGACTTCTCCCATCATGTTTAATAACCATGATGTTAGAGTATAGAGATCAAGAAACCTTGATTTTTTACCTTATAAAAATTTGAAGTAGTAACTTTAAATATAAAATAACAAAAGTTATAATTTTTGTTCTAAAAACATATATTCTTTTCAGTATTAAACTTCTTGTGTGATTAGAAAAAGTAAATATAATTCAAAGATATTGTTTGGTACACAAAAATTTAAAAACGAGTCTGAACTTTAAAACTAGTGATTTAACATTATTAACGTGTAGACTTACATAATGAGTGAACTAGATGTTTCTAATTTATTCCTAATGTACTACAGTTTTTTTTAAAACACACATTAACAATCATAACAATGACACTTTCACTGTTGGTGTTGAATGACAGTTAATAAATTCAATACTATAAACAATAGTTTTAGAGTTATGTAAGGCTTAAATTATTAAAGTTTACTTTTTTTTTTTTGCTGGGTAAATATATACATTACATAAGTTACTGACAAGATATATGAAGAAGACTAATATGTCTTCTCACCAAGTCCCTTAATAAATTCCGTAAATATAAAGTTTAACTAAAAAATAAGAAATTCCTTTAACTATATAAAATATACAAACATAGAAGTGATAATTTTTACAAACATAGAAGCGATAATACCAACACAAACATAGAAGTGATAATACCAAACTTCAGAACACAAAATAAAAGTCTTAAGATCAAAAATAAAAAGAATAACAACACATATCAAACAAAGATATAAATAAATATAAAAAGTTACCACGAGTATTTAACTCAATCTTTTCTAAAATTATAATACTTTTCATTTATAAGATGGATAAATGCAAGTTTTGTGGTAAATCATTCTTTATTAATAAATGTCTAAGTTTAGCCATAAACTCATTAAACATTATAGGAGTTTTAAGTTCAGTTGTAAGTATTTTATTCCATGCATTTGGTGCTCTAATGAAATTGAAACTTAGTTGCTGTAAAATAACTTGTGGGTTGCATATAGGTGTTATTTGAATATCTAGTTAAGTATCTATGCTGATTAGTTTTGTATAATGGATTAAAGGTTTTTGGAATAATACTTTTATTAATTTTGAAAATTAAAACTAGAATATGATAAATATCAATTTGGTTGATATTTAGTATTTTTAACTTAGTAAATAAAGGTTAGGAGGGTGTATAACGGCTTTTATTGGATTTAGTTCTGACTGCATGTTTTTGCATATGACAGAGTTTTTTCACTTAATTTTTATTTGATACTACACCAAGCAATGTCAGTGTAATTAAGATAAAAATGAATAATAGAAAAATATAAGAGTTTTAAACAACTTGAATTTAAAAAAGGTTTTGCCCTGTAAAGTAAGTCAATGCTCCATGAAATTTTAACTTCAATATATTTTATATGACCTCTCCATGTTACATTTTCTTCAAGGATTACGCCTGAACAATTTAATGATAATTTTTATTTTATTTTGTTACAACAAAGAGTTGGAAGTTTCAATGGAAAAAACTAAATAAAAAACTGCTAAAACTAGTAAAAAAAATGGAATAAAATTTGATAAGTAACCTGAATATCATCAATTATATTATGACCATTCCAATCAATAACATCTGGTTGGCTAGAAATAGTAAATTTTAATGACATCCGTTGATCTCCATCATCAACATAGTCTCGTTTTGCAACCACTTCAACCTCTTGTGTTTGTCCAGCTGGTCCTGGTTTAAAAAATAATACACAAACATTTGATAAAGACTCTTTACTATTTTGACCCAATTCTATTGGAACCAAACAATTGTTTGTTCCATCAGTGCATACAATAGGTACTGTAGATGTAACTGTGATTTTTTGAGGCGTGCCATTTTCTGAAAGATCCATTGATTTAGGATTTACCTACAATTATGGAAACAAAATATTTAAAACCTAATACAATTTTAAACTAATTAAAATGACCATTTATTTTTTGCAAAAAATTAATAAAAAAACATCTTTTAAAATACTTGCAAAAAAACTTCTAAAAAAAGTTTTTAAACTTTTAAAATTTTAACGCAGATTAATAAAAAAGAATTAATAATAAATAACGCAAAAAATAAAATAAATAATAAAATCTACGTTTGCCATTTCTGACGTTTGAAAAAGAAAAATTTCTGATTACAAAAACGATAAGAATACCAAGGTACAACCAATTAAAAATCAAACATCTTTAAAATATGTTTTATGAAAGTCTACATGTAACTAAGTAACCTTATGTTAGTTGTTTGAAGTTAATAATTAAGGATAAATGTTAAAAAATATTAGGCTTTTAATGCACATATAAATATCAAACAATAGAAAAACCTCAAAAAAGAAAAACAAATTTTAAAAGCTAATATAGTCATTTTCTTTATAAAACAAAATATTTAAAAAAATGATTTTATCAGCTTTTATAACTTTTATAACACATACTTAAAAATAATACTATTATATTATACAATACAAAAAAATAAAAAATAAATGAAAACTATATAAGAAATACAGTATTTATTTTATTTATTTTATTTTAATTATTAACTTAAGATGTTATATGAATTGCTAACTTGAAAAAGGGGGGATTTTTTTTTAAACGCAGATTTTTATACTAATATAAAGTGTTTCTATAAATGCAAACTTTGACCAAAAAGAAAATCTCTTGCTCATATTCAAATGAATTAATCTGCAAAGTGAAAATATTGTGTACTGTAAAAAGGAGACATGTCTGGAACATGTCCTGTTTTTACAGTAAAAATAGTTAAAATCATTGATGTATAAAAATACCACAAAGAGCTTTAATATCATTATAAGAAGTATCAATGTCAAACTTTATAAACAATTGTTGATTTATCTGGTTTATCGTAATGATTTGTGAGTTTTAATTGCTTTTATTTTATTATGCCTAGTACAGACAGTCAGAGTAGATGAACAAAAGAAAGAAAGGTGTTATTAATATATTAATATATAAAATAAATGTCATATGTATAAAATAAAAGTTATTAAAAAAGCTGAATTGTTTGGAAAAAATCATAAAAAATTATGTTAAAAATTTTTTTTTGCCAAAGAAGTAGCTATAACCAGTAGGTAAGTTTCGTATTTTGTTAATTTTTTACCGCTGTGCTCAGTGTGAAGAACTTAATTCAAAAATTAAAAGCAGTTCTCTTTATGAGAATCCTAAAAAAGCAGGTGTAGCCAATTTCTCTTGCACAAACTTTTAAAAAAATTTTATAATTGTCTTAAACAAAGAAATTTTATAACTCTTAAACTGGTCAAGATTTGCTCTACACATAATTCAGTTGCTGGCATATCTATCAACTTTATGGCTACTGTATTGCTACCAACCATCCCCGTACAGGATTTGTACTATTTTTGTCAACTTATCATCAATATTTTTGATATTCATGATACCAAATTAGAAAACATGGTATGCTACACTTATAGGTGTTTTGATAAGCACAAAGGTCCAAACCTCGTTTGGGCCTTTGTGCCTATCAAAACACTCAAATAGAGTTTTCATACACAATTACTTACAGAACTTTGTTAATCTAAGTCTGAAGAAATTATACGTTTTTCCTGATAACTTTGGGGGTCAAAACAAAAACCACAAAATTCTGCGCTTTTATGGCCTTGGTAGAATTAGGGAAGTTTGAAAAGATAGAGTTAAGTGAAAAGTTAGAGAAAAGAGTGAAAAGATAGAGAAAAGAAGTTTGAAAAGAAATTTTTCTATTAGAGGTCACAGTTACATAGCCTGTGATAAAGGTTTCAGATTGATAAGGAAAACTCTACAACACACTAAAGGTTTTATACTTTATCTCAATATAAATCTTTGATTTCACCTTTGAATCTTTAAACTGCCATAAATTTAAAGTATAGGAAGTTGATATATCCATAATTAATCTTAAACAATGTTTTAATCTTAAACAACTTTTTATTTATTACTAAAAATAACTGTCATAAATACAAAAAGCAAAATGTTACCTGGAAAAAATAAGGCATTTTAAAATCAAAATTAAAAATAAAATTTAACTTTTTTTTAGTACTCAATACATAACACACTATACTAAAAACTAAAAGCAATCATCATATAATTGAAACATTATCTTCTTTGCCTAATATACAGTTTTTTTTAGTTTCTGAAAAAAGTAATTTTTGAGACATGTCTCCTTTTTCAAGTTAGCAATTCATATAAAAAAGATATATGGTATGAAAAAATATATCTTATTAAGCAATTTTTATTGTAAAATTTTATCTAGTTACAGTTTTCATTAAAAAAAAATTAAAAAAAAAAAGAAATCTTTTACTCTTTGCTTTATTGCATTGATATTTATTTATTCTACGCCTAAAACTTTCTTAAATATAAAAAGTTTTTTAAAGATCAATTTTTAATCACTAAAAGCATTCATAAATATATCTATTTACCTGAAATCCTGCATAGAACTCATTACTTTTATAATAGGGACTTTTGATATTTTCAGTGGTAGCGTTGTATGAACGTACTTTGCAATAAATCTATATAATTAAAAAAGAAATATACCTTATAACAAAACAGGAAAATATATATTTTAATATAAATATAACATAAAAAATACGAAAAATACTAATATTGTTTTTATAATCATTTAAAATAACTTCGTATTTATATTGTGAGGTAGAACTGTAGAACGTGTCAGAAAAATAAACTGTAACATAATAAACACATAACTTAATAAATACATGTAATTAAATAACGCAGCTTTTTTCATAAGCTTATATTAGAGGTAGAGAATATTATGTTTAGTTAAGTCGATTAACTTAGTTAAAAACTTTTATATTAAATCAATTTTATCATAAATTTAATATGAAAGTTTTAAATAAGTTTTCAGATAAGGCTAGCAGCATGCTTGGCTGCTTAGCAATTACATAATAAATAACAACAGTAAAACTGAGTAAAAAGAACAACATACATTATAACCTAACAAAAATGTTGGATTTTCACCATACTTGTTGGTATTTTGCATAAAAGCTTCATTTTGTTTACCAAATAAGATATCAGGACCTTTTATTTGCTTTTCTTGGCCATTTACTGAACTTTGAAACCATGTTACTTCATATCGGGCATTTGTATCATTTACTGCATTAAACTTGCAAGAGAATCTAAGTCTATAATCTTTTACACCAACAGTGACATTTGGATTCTGGTAAATTTGTGGAAAATTTTCTAGTAAAGAAATCAAAACTACAGAGTTAAATAGTAATTAAAAAAAATTAACACAATACTGTAATAAACTTTGAACTTATTTCCCTGCCTCAGAAGAAGTAAGATATCATTTATAATAATCAATTTTGACAAAAATACACTTCACAGGTTAATATAAATTTTTTCAAATAAAAATTACTGTAACTTTTTTTATATTTTTTGTTAAGCTTCACTAAATATATTATGATTTTAATTAGTACATTTTTAGTTTATATAAAGATAATGAACTTGAGTTTATTATTTAAAAAATAAAAATCAATGTGTAAATTTCAAAACCGGAAACTTTCCAATTTACAAGTACACCACTAAGAAATAATTTATATTATTAAAAAAAATGTATGATAGACTTGGTCTTGGTTTGCACCACTGCAGTGGTTAGCACTATTACACTGGTAAAGAATATTGAATATTTATATTATTTTCTGCATTAAACATC
>NC_088923.1:24025000-24135000 GCF_038396675.1 Hydra vulgaris
TTTTTTCATAAATCTTTTTAGAGAAGAATAAAAACATTTGACTCGGAATGTACAAGTGTTGGAATGATCTTTGGAAACACCACAACTTGGAATGACTTATCCACAAGTGTTGGAACGACCTTTGGAAACACCGCAACTTGAAATTACTTATGCACAAGTGTTGTGACTTGCAAAATATTTAGGCAGCTCTGCAAAATATTTTGATAGGCAGCTCTGGGTTACCTTCACATGGTGTCTATCGTTACAAATGATTGTTATAGTGTTCCGTCTATGGAATTAATTATTTTAATTATTTACTAAAAACCAAGGCAACTGTTTAAACTTAAGGTATTCAAAATGTCATAATGCTGAGCAAAAAAAAATTGATTGTTAGTAATAATCTTTTATTTTTAGAATTTCAATCAAAACAAAGTTTTTTGTTCATTCATTTATATATATATATATATATATATATATATATATATATATATATATATATATATATATATATATATATATATATATATATATATACATATATATATATATATATATATATATATAAATGAATATATATATATATATATATATATATATATATATATATATATACATATATATATATATATATATATATATATATATATATATATATATATATATATATATATATATATATATATATATATATATATATATATATATATATATATATATATATATATATATATATATATATATATATATATATATATATATACATATATTAAATACTCAGGGGCAATTGTTACCTTAAATAAAGATATTGGAAAGTGAGAAAGTAATGTTATTTTCTTTGGAATATCACAAAGGAGAAAGGAGATTGATAATAAAATCCGTAAAGAGTGCAACTCCAAGTTGGTTAATGATCTACGTATTAGACCATTAATCGAACGTATAAGACTTGGTGATGCCAGAATCTTATATATATATAAGATTCTGGCATCACCAATTATATATATATATATATATATATATATATATATATATATATATATATATTTATATATATGTGTGTGTGTGTGTGGGGGTGTATATATATATATATATATATATATATATATATATATATATATATATACACACATATATAGACACACATATATATACACACATATACACACACACACACATATATATAAATTTTTTTTAAATTTTAAAAGTTATTAAAGTTAGTAAACATCACGGGTAACTACCCGTTATATTAGACTTTCAAACATAACGCTTATATAACGCTAACATAACGCCAGATTTCGTGTTTTATAATGGAATTACCCTTTATGTTCAATGTAAAATACGTATAAAAAACATAACAGCAAATATTGTTATGTTTTTTTCATACAAATTATATGTTGAATATAACAGGAATTACCCGTTAAGTTTAATGTATAATTTGGATGGAAAAACATAATGGTAATCGACGTCATGTTTTTTTCATATAAATTATACATTGAACATAACGGTAATTACCCGTTGCAAAACACGAAATCTTGCGTTATTTCATGTTTTTTAAAATATAACGGGTATTTTTTTAAAGTGTACTTGCCAAATATCATAGAAATTTGGCAAGTATACTGTACTTAAGAAATACTCCTATGTGCTATATTTCTTTGTACTATATTCCTATGTACTATGTAAATATTCCTAAACACATAATTATATATCTGACCGGAACAAGAATTATATTTAGTTTATTTTTTGCTTTCAAGATTAAAGTGAAAGTCTGCACCTAAGCATCGTTGCTGTATGATATATTTTTATAACCTATAATATATATTTAACCTAATTCATTAATTTGGTTCTTGTTTGATTTCAATCTAATATGTTGTTTTTAGTTGTTTTTATAATTTTATGTATTGAATGTTTTAACCTCCATAATATATATATTTAAGATTATTACTTTATTTTCTACTTTTACATTTAGGTTAAAATTGAAATATTTACTATTATAATATATAATATAACAGGCATCCTATATTTATATCTCGTATTTTATTTATCATATTTATAACAGTCATCCTATATTTTTTAACTATTCAAGTTATAAGTAATATTTAAAATGAGACCATCCTCGTAGGCAAGTAACATATTTGATGAAAAAAGAGCAAGTTTGTTGCCTAATACTGGAAAGCTACTTTTTTTGCACCACAATATTTCTAAACTTCCATAAATCTTTACATAATTGATTACTGCAAATAAAACTACATTGTGTTGGTTTAGAAATTTGTACTTTATACCTGGGTTTACCAATAGTTCTTTATTACCGAGTAGGACAATGGTTTCATAATTTAATTTACACGGTTTATCTTAAATGTCTTAAAAAGTAAAGGTAAAAAATAAATTCGGCAAAAGCAAAAAAAAAATTTGGGCCTGAAATATTGGGCTCGGAATACAATATTTCAGGCCTGAATATTTAAATAATACTAAATTTATAGAATCATTCATGCTAAAATAGAAAAAAAACTAAATCTAAAATATAATTTTAGTTTAGAAAAAAGATTTAAAAAAACATGTAAGGCTGTAGTATTTAATATTTTTTCGGTTTTCTGCTACAATAATTTTACGCAGCTAAAAATTACCTTTTTTTAGTTTACAAAAGTAGCTAAAACTGTTATCACATCTTATATCATTCCAACCACCGAATGATAATTCAACACAGTCCTCATAACCTCCATTATTGTTTGGTTCTCTACTTTTCCAATTAGTGAATGATAACGGTGTACCATCTGACCACTCAAATTTTCTCCGAGCGATATTTTTATTATCATCAAGACCTTTTTTAAAAATGTAAAATAGTTTCAAATTTTTATCGTTAAAATATATATCATAAAATATTTATAAAAGAAAAATCATACCAATCCAGATACTAGTATATTGTAATCCATTTTTGTTTATATAGTTTAAAATAAATTCATTTTCCGCCTGATTTTCTACACTTAACAAATTTGCTCCATATCTCTGACATGATAATAATGAATCTTGATAACTTTTTTTACTATTCTGGTACAGGTAGCAATTGCCTGCATTTTGTGACCAACCATCAGAACATTTAAGATCGGTACTCACTATAAAAACAAATTTTCGATCAATAAATAAAACCATAAAAATTGTGCCAAAGAAACAATTGCTAATCAAATGCAATATGGAAATATCTAGTTAATATTAAATAAATGATAATCTTTTGCAACTTCAGAGTAATAGTGCTTGTATTAACAAGTTTCTTTCTTCTTTAAAGTTATTACAACATTAGAAAAATATTTAAAATCAGCATCTAGCTTAGAAAAATAGAGAAAAATTAAAACAATATTTTTTCTTTTAACTTTGCTTTATTTTTAAACTAGCATTAGATTTATTTAAGCAGGAACTAACATTGAAATAGTTTTTAAAAATTCTTGATAATATTTATCATGATTATAAATGACATTTTATGTAACCTGAAACAATTAATAATAAAACCTCAAATAAAAGTTTTAAAAATTACTTTTTAACATAGCAAAATAAAAATTGGAACTAAATGTATACTTAATTTGTATTCGTAAATTTTAATTTTGTTTTTCCTAAGTATTTATTTTTTATTTTTAATTCTTATAAGAACTGAGAACATATACTAACAGAGCTGCGGCTAGGCTTCCCGACAAACCTATATATGAGGGGCCCAGCTAATTTTGGGGCCATTTGGAAATTTAGGGGCCCTTTTGCAAAAGCAAGGGAGAAAAGGTCCCCTAAATATTTTTTTTTTTATAATAACTAATGGAAAATTTTTAAGTTGGGGCCCTTTGACAGGTTTTTTATTTCGAGGAGGAGGAGGAGGAGAAGGAAGGGGGAGGGGGAGGGCTCTGACTTTGTAGCAACGGAACTGCATAGTATTATAATAATTACATAATTAAGGATACAAATATATAATACAAATTCAAATTTTGTATTCTTAATTCTTATTCTTTATATAATCTTATATAATTAGAAAAACAAATTTATAAAACGAGAATAGAAATTAAGATTTTTTTTTTATAAATTCACTTCCCTAAGGCTTAAGAGGTTGACCCCTCTAGAGTTTAGGACGCTACTCGTTTTTTTTATTTTTTATTTTTTTTTAATTTTATTATTTCGAAATAAAGCCACTGCACAAAAAAAATCAGATGTGAATCAAAAGTGCAGGATCAAAAGTGCAGGATCAGAAGCATTAAGTGGATTTGAACATCGAACTTTTCGATTATAAGCCAGGAGTTTTACTACTAGTTCATTACTGCATTACACATAATAATATTTATTTATGTGTATTTTCCTATTCTTTTTCATTTCATATTCTACTCCATTTTCTATATTATATACTAATTAATATTCTTGTTAAATAAATAAAATAATGAAAGGAGATAACTGCTGAAAACAAAATCAGATTAGTTTCAAAAAGGTAAAAAAAATATGTCAACAACTATTGCTTTTTTTTCAGTTTCTTGTAAAACTGTTTATAATGAACTTTTTGATAACAACTTCAATAACGTAGGGGAGACCGGGGCTAGTTGGCTCGGTTTTTACTCTATGAGCTCTGTAGCTCTAACAGTACATTTTTTTAAAAATATTAAAGTGTAGTCGTAAAGAGTATGGGTTAGGGTATCTTATAAAATTTCCATTTATTTACATAAAAAAATTCTTGGGGCCTTTCCGAACTCTCAAAAAAAAAAAAAAATTTGCGCCAACTTACCCCACCACGGGGTAAGATGGTGCAAACTATAAAAATGATTATTAATGCACTATTAAGTGCAAAATTAATAGAAATTTTTTAAAATTAATTTTTGCAACAATTTTATCCCAAAATTTAATATTACTTTAATATTAGCTGGTACCAAATATTAGTCCGTTTAAAGCCAAACAGTAGCACACCTTTTATCTGTGAAAAAAAACTAAAATAAATTTTTTATTAATTTTTTTGTAAGAATAAATATTTTCAATATTGTTAAAAATTAAAAAAAAAAAATAATGATTTTATAAAAATAAATATTTTTTTCTATAGTAAATGCTATGAGCCAACTTACCCCGTGAAAAATTTGTCAACTTACCCCGTAAGCTTTTTTTTTAATAAACAGTCTATAGATCCTGAAAAATGGCAGCTTTGAAAAAAAAGTCTGACTGGATATAGTAAACCAATTGTGAGTGGAACTTTTACAATATTTTTTTTTTCATGCGACTAAATATTTTCTTTGTAAAGTAAAAAAGGAGCGATGTTCTAAAAGTTACGTTTTTATCCAAAAAACGTATAAATCTCAATATCTCCCATGCGCATGCGCGAATCCTGACTACAGTGAATGATGAAATGGTCAATAAGGAAGTTTTTGAGTAACATTTTTCACTTTCTGATGAAAGGCTCTAAAGATAAACGCAGTTCGTCAACTTACCCCTGCGGCCAACTAGCCCCGGTCTCCCCTATTTATGTTATGAGTTAGATAGAGTACCAAAAATCAAGACTCCAATAAAATTTATTTATAGTGTTGTAAGCCTAATTTATATTTTGCAAAGAATATATTTGAAAATAAATTTATATTTGAAGATATTGAAGCTGCTAAAAAAAATAAAGAGAAGCTGATATTAGCTGAAGCTCAGCGGCATTTGTCAAAACAAAAAAAGAAATAGTGAATTTGTGGTACTTTTTAAAAACGTGATGTAAAGGATCACCAATTGACTTTTGCTAAGGCACTAAAAAAAGATTCAACTATTTGATTTTTGTGATTTCTTTCTGGTTCCAGACTCTCTTATATGACAACGATGTCAGCTTCCTTTTCCAATCAGAATGCGTTTCTATGACAAAGTTTTTAAAAAATTTAAACAATGATCTAGACGAACTTCGTTCTTCTAGGCTTAAATCCCTTAAAAAAGTTTGATTTTTTTCTGAGCTAGTTTGGCTTGAGTTTTTTTAAGAAGAGGACAAAGAAAACAAAAACAATTCACAGTGAAATTAGGAACCCTGCCCACAACCATGAAACTTAAAGGATTTTAAGGTAAACTTAATTAATGTAGATTTTGAAACGCTACTCCAGATGATAAGAAGCAGAGTTGATACAGCTTGATATACGAAAAAAAAGCTTTCGTTCATGTGGTGGTCTCTATTTTCTTCTATTAATAAAGAAATACTTCACCGAAAAAGAAAAATGCAAAGCGCTGGTAAATCTTAACGTAAAAGAAAAGGAGTTGATTAAATAAACCCGCCGTCTAGATTTTCTTTAGCAAGTAAATTCTTTTGATCAAATAAAAATTTTTTTTTGATTTAGTTCCCTTAAGAAATCTACAAGAAAGATCTTGTCGATATTTCTTTTCATCTGCATTTTGCTTTGTATTTTTAATACAATCCCAGTTTCAGTGGCTAAAAGAGAGCGCTCATCCATAAATATTGCTTTCATTTAAACCAAATTATGATCAACTGTGACTAAAGAACGCCTTACTAACCCTATAGTAATTTTAATTGAACACAACCTTGCCCAGACTTAATTTTTTGAAGATGTTATCTCTACCCTAATAACAAGCACAGTTTGGCCTGACGTCGAAAAAACGTCGTTAAATTTAGGCCGACGTTGTTCTGACGATGGTCCAATAGAGTGTGTTTGCCTGCAATGTGAAGATACTGTGACATGTCTAGTCTTCAAAAATAATATATTTTGCTGAAATGTAAACTCTTTATTTAAATTTGTATTTTTATTTTTATTGTTTTATCGTATAAAACCAAGTTCAAATACCGAGTGTTCTTATGTGTAATATAAGATTTACAGAAATACTTCACGACAATAAACATTGAAACTCATGCTTAATTTAAAATACCCAAGAAGTCAAAATTTGGAGCACCAACCGAAAGTTAACCCTAGATCCCACAAAGGTTGTGTGTGGACCTGCATTAGTTTAAACAATCACGAAACTGCTACTTTTATTTAAAAGTCTTAATGTATGTTGTATATCTATGGATTTAGTGCGGAAATTTTTTATGGTCTGGAGTTTTATGGTCTGGAGTTTTATGGTCTGGAGTTATTAAGTCTAAGCTACTTTTATTTTAGATTTTTTATACCACTTTTCCCAAAATGTTGACATGAAATAGGAACAGAATTAAAAATCGCATTTTTTAATTTATTTTTCGAATTTTTTTCTTAAAATATTTAAAAAAATAAGAAGCTTCTATACTTAATATGGCGGTATCATTGAGCGTCAAAATATATTTTGATGAGTTTTAAAATCTTAGCGCTATGGTTGTTATTTTTCTTTTGAGACAAATCTATGTAAACTGTTAAATGTTTCACTTCTATTGAGTACAAGCGAAGATTAAGTACAAGTACATACTTAACTGACTTAAAAGTAGACCAAATGGATTTTATATTAATCGACTGACTTAAATAGGTATAGGTACGGTTGAATTTACGTACATTAACTGACTGATAAAAATAAACTCCTTGGAATTTACATAAATTGACTGATTTAGGAATATGCGCAGCGAAGCGTACGTAAATCTATAGAGAGTTTTAATTTGGAATATTTTAATTAAAAAAAAGTCTTACTAGATATATTTAAATAGGGGGTTAACCAACTAATACAATTAACATAATTTATTTAAATAAATAATTTTTGTATTAACAAATCTAGCGAGAAAACTACATATTTAAGCTAAAACGTTTATAAACTAAATTATCTTAACTACCTACATTACTTTAAATATGATAATAAATTTAATATTATTACAATCATTATAGTTATTTTATTATCTTTTGCATTCAATTTGCCAAGGTTTAATACATTTAGTTTGTTAAGGTATTGTTAAAAGACAAAAGATAAATAAATGTTTAATTAACAAAGCATATAAAAAATATACACATTTTGCACTCTGTTTTTTATAGCAAGCTCTTTTATTATGTATTTATACTAAAACACATTCAATAGTAACTTAAAGATTTAGCTAAAAAACTGAAATCTTTTCTGTTCTGAATCAATTTAGGGCATGAGAGTTTTGTCTTTTTTATGTTTTTTCTTTTCTATGCTTGCGCTGTAGCTATTGATGATAAAGTAACCAAAAAATGCTACAAAAATTTCTACTTTGCAATGTGAAATGATTACGATTATTATAAATAATCATTTTATGATATAAATGGAATAATTATTTGTAAAATGTTTTTGTTGACCAATTCACATCATTGTATGGTAGGAATAATATTTTTCATTATGTGCATACTTTACATTATTATATCATGCAAAGATTCGATTGTCTTGACAATATTTTGGCGTTTGATTTTAAGAATTATCTAAAATCTTTACATGAAATGGTAAGAAAATCAAAACAAGCTCTTCAGCAAGTTATCAATCGTTAGTATGATCCTGAAAATAGTGTTATTTGAAGTCTTCGAACAATTTTTAATTAAAAAACGTTACTAAACTAGACTTTAATTTTAAGGATTAAGCACTAAAAAAAATATTCAATCATGATTAAAAATGTTTGTTATTGTTTCAATCGTGGTTAAAGATTTTTGATAATTTAAAGATTTAAAGTTTTTCATCCACCATTAAAGTCTTTCTGTTTAAACTGAAGAAAGAGATGGTTTTTCTAAAATAAATTTTTTTTCACGATTTTTCTTAATATATCATGAATAAATCATATTATTTTTTTTTATTCCGCAGCACTTGACGGGGTTCAGACTCTTTATGCCACATTGTTGTGTCATTTCGAAATTTGATTTCTTATGTTTAGAGGCTGTGGATCAAAATTTTTGTCAAATTCGTTACTGTGTTACAGGCAAAATGCAGCGGTACTTTCACGACACAAAAGGGTTGCGCCAGCACTTTCTAAAAACAACAGTCTGATAAAAGCATGTTTGCTGGTATATTGCTTAGTTTTTTTTTTTAATAAATATGCACTATAATTAATTTGTTTTTATGTATTCATGATTTACTTTATTAAGTTTTTTTTTACTTAATTTATAATATAAATTATATATAATGCTTTTTTTGCCCAAAATAAGTTTTTTAAACTGACGATCAGAGTATTTCCATAATTAGGCGCGTTTTCAAAAGACTAGTTTCTCAAAGATAAACTGCATAAATATTTAGCAGAAATAATTTTGTTTTCTTTTTAACTCCCATGTGTGAATAAATAAGCAACAAACCTTAGTTTCATCTACTAAAGTTTAATTTTGAAACTAAAATTCTAATCGCGTTACATTCTGCCTATCTTCTTCACTAAGTGCCATTGCACGTCTAGAAACTGCAACCGGTGGTGAAGCTTTTTTGATTATTTGATCTCATCCATACTATATTTTGTCTTCACGAGTTGGATATTTGAAATTTGTTTTGTGGATACTTCAAATTGAACTGAATCTGCATCTTTGCCTTTTTCTTTTGTCAAGTATCTGACCAATGTAATGGTTATTATCGTATCGAATAATACAACAGTCGTGCACTATGAGCATAATAAGTCTTTGGATGTTCTTTGACATTTGAAGCACCATCAGCATTTATCAGATGGTGTGGCTGACTAACTATTTGAGATTGCCTATCTGCAATTAATTGTACAATATATGTTGCTGTATTGAGTAGATCGGGTTCAATCTCAGCAACATGTTAATTTTTATTTTGCAATTGCGACCATTTTCAGTGGACCAAACTGAACCCTCCGTGCTTTATGGCAATTGCATGTACTTGGGATTTAGGGAAAAGCATGAAAAATTACGAACAGAAACAATTCCCTTCTCAATAAATTGTAATGGATGTAATTTCATTGTTCGTGCAACAGGTTTCACTCCTTCGAGGATAATTTTAGCTAGCACCATTATTTTCTTTGCTGACTAGAAATAGCTTGATGACAGTCTTCTGGTGTAAAGCTTCTACAAATTTTTCAGCTGAAGTTATTATGACACCATGGTCGGCTATTTCATCTGCAGTACGTTTTAGAATGCCTCCGATCGCGTCTGCTGCGCTCTTGCCATGTCCAGTTTCAAAGTAATTCCACCTGCCGCTTGTAAATCCTTTATCGTACAAATAATGACAAGTTAACAGTATATGATGGTTGTTCTTACACTGTGTTGTTTCCCCATCACTCAAAAAATGTACTGTTGTAAGTGTTGGATGATGTTCTTTTAAATGATGCAGAACTGGCAGCAAATGAGCTCATTTGCAGCGGGCTCTTGCTTGTTGCAATCTGACACTGTGCAAAATGATATAATTTCTTATTTCAAGTATGCAACACCGGCGTGTGTTGGGATAATTGATTGTTGGATGCACCAAAGTGCAATGACTGTACGGCTTGCTTCAACTAACACAATGAGTTTTCTAAAAAGTAAACAACTATTGTTGCGGTGCTATCCGATAGGCTAGACTTCGGCATGCAATAATTATTAAACTGGTGACTAATAGTGAATACGTGAAGATATAATGACGGAATAACTTGCAAATAACTTGTCGTCCATTTTCATGCAGCTTGCAAAGGCACGTTTCTTTGTCACGTGCAGTCAAAATTACCACCCAAAATGGTCTACAAGCACAAAATGTAGCTTATGATCTTTTTGCGCAGGTCTGAAATTGTACTTAGCAATAGTCTTCGAAGCATTATGAAACAAAAGCGCTCTTTTGATTTCAGGGCGTCCACGCAAACCTTGAGACATGTTTATCATTTTACTGCGTGGCGTGTTACTGTTTAATGATTTCTTACTTAATCTTTCTGCTCGCTTTCGATACTTATTGGCTTGCTTGGTTAGCTGCATTATCTGTACTTGTAGCTTGCTTATCAGCCGATACGCTTTACTTCGTTCCTTTCTAATGCATTTTCTGCCTTGAATTATCTGCCTAAATTCATTGTGGTTTGGAGTTGGTAAACTAGGTAATGAAAAAAATGATGTATATGGTAGAGATTCTATGCATAAATTATTAACCGATGGCAATCGTGTCTTAGCATTAGCTCTACTGCGCTGCTGTGCTTCTTGCCATTTTTCCGTTAACGTCGCTGTTGACGTTCAATATAATATCAGTTCTTTAATATTGATAGCTTAGCAGCAAAAAATAAACAGTATTTATAGTTTAAAATATAATTTTCTGATGCGTAAATTCTTAATTATCCAACTATTAAACTAGTTTTTTACATAAACAGTCATTCATTTAACAGGTTTGTCAAATACGTAATGATATTGTCACGTCCGTTACGTTATTACGTTACGTACTTGATATTTTTATGATGTTTCTGTCCATGCGTTTAAAATAAATCGGTCAATTCAATGCTGTTATTTATTAAAAATTTTTTTTTAATAAATAACAACATAATGTATCTAGTCATATAAGTTTCAAAGATATAAGTATTTACCTTTATGAAAATTCAACCGTTACGTGCCTGACAATTCAAAAATATACGCTATGAATCAATTTTATTATAAAATGACACGATAAAATTTGCCTTAATTACCTCTCGTATATAAATTCCTAAAGCATTTGTTTACGGCAACCGTAAAAGGTATTTATTATTTTGTCCGAATTGTTATTGTTACGTACATGGCTTAAAAATGAAGGACTTTTATAAGGCAAACATACAACCTTATACTATAATTAAAATATTCAAATCAGACATTGTAATATTGTTCAGGAGTACAGCATTACTTTTGGTGACTTAGGCAAAGTTAAATGTCAGATTTTATTGGACATTTATGCAAAGCATAGCACAAAAATCTGAAACTCCAAGCCACTTTTAACTTCAGAAAACCTTAAAACAGTAAATTTAAGAAAAATGAAACTCCTCAAAATGCTTAAAATTTGTATTAGTAGCTGTTTCAATACATAAGATCATAATTTTTATGGTGCAAAATGTTTTAACTAAATGTTTCAAACTATTGGACAGGTAAAATGCACCTAATTTCAGAAACACTTATTTATCTTTTACATTACGGCTTCGCAAAATAAGTTTGAATGGGACGTAATGATATGGTAAAGTGGTGTTAACTAGGTGACACTTTTTGTGTTATGTAGACGACATCGCTTTGCTTTATCACTGAGGCCCATTCAAACGTATTTTACAAAACCGTTATTTTTTATTAATTTTTTAGGTGCCCCAAGAAGTCTTAACGGCCTTATCACAGAGCATTTAATAGGAAGTTCATGCCTCCTTCCTAGCCGATCTTGCATAACTTACCCAGAAGTGGGGCTCGAACCACGAATGTTATGTTTATGAGGCAAGTGCGCTACCACTGCGGCACGGCTGCATATATAAAAGCGTATTGATAAAATTTTAATTGAATACTTTTTTAATATGAAGCACAAATGTTTCAATTGAGAACCAGAATTGATTTTATTATTTGCGATGAGATCCTTGCACATCACTCACTTTACATCACATTACAATCACCGCCAAAATTTATTGTTTTTAATAATCACTTTCTGTACCTATTTTATTTTGATTATCCTGATTATTAGTCGAAATATTAACGCTTAGTAACCAAAAAAAAAAAAATGAAAATGGCAAATTTTATCCGAATAAAGTGTGATATTTTCATGAAAGTTTACAATTCGCAATTTCCGTTTCACCATTTAACCTTTATATAATATTGATCGAAAGAAAATGACACTAAGGAAATGTTAAACCCAAAGTTATTTAAATAGATTATTTTGTCAGTTGTACTTTTTAATTATCTGGTAAAATTTTTATGAAAAAAACTTTAACGTTTGACAGACATTTTGTAAATTCAAAATTAAAAGAGACATTTTGATAGTTCAAATATATTCAATCAATAGTTACCTTGTGCAAAAACATGTACAACCAAAGAAAACAAAAAAAACCACATAATCGTTTTCTAAATGAAAATTTTGTATTAAAATTAGTTTTATTACCTAAAATTTAACAATAAAAAGCTATACTGTGTATCAAATAGTAAAATACTTTTTTTAAAAAAATGGCATTACTTTTAATTAAAAATCTTATATAGGTTTTTATGGAATAAAGATATAACATTTTTTTTTTAAATTTTAGAAAAAATATCACAAAATTTTTTAGATTCTATTAGATTCTAATTGACCACATGTTTTCAAGGTTTGTAGAAAGTATCCTATGTACATATAACCTTATGATTATCAGATTACATATAATTTTAGTGAAATTTTTATAAAATAAGTTATGGTCATTTAAATTAAACAAAACCCACTCTCCCTATAATCTTCTAAATTGAAGTGTTTTTTGTTTCAGATAAGCATATATTTATATTAATGTTTCAGATAAGCATAAATTTCAAACTTAAAAACTTTGTTAGATAAAAAAAGTAAAAAAAAAAAAAGTTAATAAATAAGTTAATAATTGTATTAAAATTATTATTAAAAATTTAAAACAAAAATATTAACAAAATTATTTTCGTTTTGAATTAAGACAAATTTTTCATAAAAAATTTTGAAGTTTGTCCATGTTAACCCATATAAAAAAAAAACTGGTATCGCTAACGTACATAATCCGCAAAGTTGTATAATTATATGTTTAATTTTTTTTTTTTTTTATAATGTACTTGAATGGAGATTCTATCAAATAACAATAAAATTTTTTAACTATTTTAGTCTTTCTGAAAGTCTATAGAAATTTTATTAACATTTATATTTTTAACATAATTTCTACAGAACCAAAGAAACTATAGTTTCTTTTAAAGTATATATATATAGTATAGCCACATATTATAACTATAGATTATAGAATTTCTGCAAAATTACATTTATTTTTATAAAAGTTTTAAACGAAGCAAACTTTTTACTCTAAAAAGTTGAAATAAAGAATATTTATGAAATGAAATAAAGAATATTTATGAAATGAAAAGCGAGGAATATTAATACAATTTATATAGCATTAGCAACATCAGCGGCAATCATAAAAATTATCTTTCTTAATACTATTTTTTTATTTTTGTTGTGCTTCTCCATAGCCTAATGTTATATTTTCATTACCTGATATATTTTCATATTTTTGTTGACATGTTATGTTGGATTTCCAAATCTTAATATATTATATTTGCCATACCCTTTTATAACTTTGTGGACAATATGATATGCTATATTCTCCAAGCCTAATCTATTTCTTCACTTTGTTTACAATATGCTCTCCCGACACAATATGCTCTCCCGACAAGAAAGATGATTAGTTTTAATAAGTGTAACAAAGTTTGAAAATTGTGTTATAGTTTAAAATTGATATGTATTCTGTTAATACAGGTCTATAAAAAAGAAATTTTTACTTGTTTCAGGAGATAGTTAAATTGATTTTTATGCATTTTTAAGGTTGATTTTAAATAAAAGCTCCGTTATTGTCGGCAAGCTCCAATTTTGCAATTACCAATTTTTCAAAATTTTAAAAATAAGATTTTTCATTCACATTTTTATTTATTATTTGATCATTTCATTGCTTTTTCCGATTAAATGTATAATATTTTGACTTCTTCAAATCAATATATGTGTAAACGTAATCCCAACTTATTATATTACATCTATGACTGCTTAACAGGTCTCCATAAAAGACAACATATTACTAACTTTATAAAAGTTTTAACATTAAACGTGACTAAGAAAACGTCTCCACATACTGTGTGCTATATTTGCGAAGAGGTTCTTTGAAATTTGGAAAAAAAAGTTTATCTTTAAGAGTCTCTAAGGTGTGGAGAGATGACTGCAATTTTGGTCTTGTCATTACTTCTGATATTGGAATAAAAAAATCAAAAAAAGTTTATCCTAACTTTCTTATATTAGATCAATTTAATGTTCTGAAAAGATTTCAGTTCCAATTTTTGATACTGAAATCTTTCCAGAATGTTACATTGGAACACTGGATACAAGTAGAATGACCGATTAGCAGAACTCTTACAGTGGGCATGGCAAATATTGTGAACAAATCAATTGTTAGCACAAGTAGTTTTACACCAATCCATCTTAAACTTAGCTTCATGAAACAATTTTTAAAAGCACGAAAACTGATAGTAGTTGCTGTTAGCATAACAGTTAAAGTTAAAATATATAAATAATATATAAGTTAAAACATGGTCGGTTTTTCATTACAAAAAAAGCAGAAGTTTTTGACGAGCCAAATACTTTTTACCTTATTAATGATAAATAATTTGTTAATACAATGGGTGGAAACAAGAAAACTACTTGGTTTTTATTTGCGGATGTTGTAAAAGTCTTGGAAATTATAAAACTAAAACCTATGCAGATTTAGTTCATTGAATTTTAATAGTCTTTTGTGATCTTGGATGTTAAATGAGTATAAATTTTCATAATAAAAGTAGTTATCTAGGCTAGTTTCCTAAAAAGCTTGGAGATTTAAATGAAGAACAAGGAAAGCAGTTCAATTAAGATCTTAAGGCAACTGAAGATCGTTACCAAGAATTTTGGGACAATCAAAAGACTCTTTTGGACATCTGTTTAGATCATCATCATTATCATCATCATTGTCATTTTTCAGCACCATCATCATCAACAACATTATCACCAGCGTCATTGTTTCTGCGCATGCACGCGCATGCTAAGAACTTTGGAATTGCGAAAACAATAAATTAAAGAAGCAAAAGACTTGAGAGCCAAAGGCAAACATGCTAAAGTTGTATATTATTAAACTTGTAACACGCGACTTTTAAGAAAGTCTTTTACCTTAGAGTTACTGATTTCATCTGTATTACTTTTTTTAATTTTTATTGTTTTTAAATACTAAAATGAATTCAAATCATTATGAATTTTGATATTTTTCAATTCAATAATTTTATACTTAACAAAAAGTCCGATCCGGATCAAAGTTATTTTAGTGAAATAGATGCTTTACAAACCAACTGCAGCTATTATTATAATTTTGAAATAAAAGAATTTCTTAAGCGTGATAAATTTAATGCAATTCAAATAAATATAAAAAGTTTTTAAAAAATTTGAAAATCTTTGCAATAGTTTCGAGGAAAATCTAACTATTTTTAGTGTAATACGCCTAACTGAAACTTAGAATTTAGATAAAATATTAATTAAAAGTGGCATATCTGATCATTTCCCTATTTTCTTTTTAATAGATATTTATGAGAAAATTTTATATAATGAAAAAATTTTAAAATGATCTCTTCATAATAAAAACATAGAATCTTTTAAATATCAACTATCTTTAGTTAGTTGGGACATTTATTAACTTTTCTGAAGACAATAATTTAATATACAATTTTTTTATGAAATTTATGACATCAATTTTCACAAAGTAGAGGTAAATCACAAACATAAAAAAATTAAATCGCCATGGATTACAAAGGGCATTCTTTTATTTTCTAAAATTAAACAAAAACTTTATTTTCAATGTTTAAAATCAAAAACAACTAAGAGTAAGACCATTTATAAAAATTACGTAAGACTATTTGAACGCCATAGGAAAAATTCTATGGCGTTCAAATAGTCTTACGCAAGCTTAATAGTATTAAGCTGTTTTGACGTTTTAAAAGACTTACTTTTCCGAATTTTTAAATGCTCTATTAATCAGGGAGTTTTTCCTGATGATTTAAAAATAGCAAAACTTATCCCTATGTTTAAAGAAGAAGAAAAGATTAATGTAAAACACTATCGTCCAATTTCCATCCTCTCTGTTTTTTCTAAAATTTTAGAAAGAACTTTGTACAACAGATTATACAATCACTTTTTATCAAACAAGTTATTACATGCAACATGGATTTTTAAAAATATTTCAACAGAGCATGCTATTAATAAGCTTACAAAAAGTATATCAGACTCATTTAAGAATTCTAAATTCACATTGGGAATATTTATTGATTTAGCAAAAGTGTTTGATACCATTGATCGAAAAATTCTTGCTAAAAAATTAAAATATTAAGAAATAACAGGCAGTGTTTTAAAATGGTTGAAAATTTATTTAACTAATTGTAAACAATTTGTTTACGCCGATGAAACATTTTCATCAAATTTGTTAAATAATAAATGTGGAGCTCCTCAAGGATCCATGTTAGGACCTCTTCTTTTCCTTATTTATATTAATAATCTATAAAAAGCCTAGGATTTAATAACAATTATGTTTGCTGATGACACTAATTTATTCATGTCACACAAATGCACTCCTACCCTATTTCATTACGTGAACATCGAGTTAATCAAAATATCTGACTGATTTAAGACTAAGAAATTATCTCTTAACATTGCAAAAACTAAATGGATTCTTTTCCATCCTCTTTTCAAAAAACATAAACTGCCAATTAACATGCCTCAACTTGTTATTGACAATTTACAAATAAAAAAAATAACAGTAACTAACTTTTTACATAGATGAAAATCTTACATGGAAAAACCACATTAAAAACTTATCAAGTAAAATTTCAAAAGTGTAGGAATATTGTACAAAGCAATGTTTTAAATAAACATACTTTAGTACAATAATATCATTCATTTTTTCAGTGTCACATAAACTATGCAAACATTGCTTGGGGTAGTACAAATAAAAATAAACTTAAATCTCTTTATTGTCAGCAGAAGCATGTAGCATGTCTTATATATTTTAAAGACCATTATACTGATACTAAGCCTCTATCATTTTAAATGAAAGTTTTTAATATATATGAGCTTAATATTTTTAATATTCTTTATTTTATGTTTAAATGTAAAACTAATTTATCCCCAATGTAAAATCAATTCATCTTTCCATAATTTGTACTCATCAAAAAATAAAAATAAAAACATTTTATGCAATGATAATTTTATTAAGCAGCCCATTTTTCAAACAAAACTTTGTAAATTTTGTATTGATTATTGCGGACCATTCTTATCAAATAAAATAGTTTTAAAAAGTATTACTGAGGGTTTTATTTATCAAAGTAACTACTTTTCCTTTAAACGAAAGCTTAAAGAACTCATTTTTACAACCGAAGATTTAACAATTTACTTCTGATACTTTTTAGTGATCTTCCTTTTTACCATATATTTAAACATGAATTTATAAAAATTATATATGTACCATTAACAACTGTAATCTGTATTTAATAGATATAATGCATTTTGTATTTACAACGGAATATTTTAAGTTTCTTACTTCGTTACTTAATTTTCGTATTGTAAATATCTTATAAATTTTAACACGAAGATTTCTTAGCGGTACTCGACGACAAGACCGTATGGGGACTACGAGTCCCCGCGTTCTTTTGTTTTTTTAATAACGATCATTATATATAAACAACTGAATATATGATTTTAATGTTTTATTGAAAAATGGTGTTCTGTTATATTAAAAAGTATCCAACCTTTTTTTTGTTCTTTTTATTACATTTTAAAGAAGCATTTTGTTACAATATTTAAAATACAAATATACAATAATAATAATAATAATAATAATATATATATATATATATATATATATATTTTATTATTATTATATATTTGTATTTTAAATATTGTAACGAAATGCTTGTTTAAAATGTAATAAAAAGAACAAAAAAAAGGTTGGATACTTTTTAATATAACAGAACACCATTTTTCAATAAAACATTAAAATCATATATTCAGCTGTTTACTGTCGTTTTTTTTTGTTTTTTTTTTTGGGCGGTTTCCGCCCAAATGTGGAACAAATAACGTGGTTTACATAGTTACGCCACTTAATGTGGTATAATTTTTAATTAAATATGTGGCAATACTTACTTAATACACAATTTTGCAACATTTTAAATTTTAACCACATTTTAAATAATAAAAGTGGAAAACTGTAAATCCATTTCAAGAGTATTCCAAGATACCACGTGGTAACAACCGTATCATGGAAAATGCTTGGAAGAAAGAGCGAGTATACATAAACATTATAACCGTAAAACAATTACGCAACAACAACACCATCCCATAAATGAGAGTAGTAGTATAGTGTGAAATTTAATTGACTGAAAAATTTGAAATAAATATGTTTCAGTTCTTACTAAAATAAAAACAGCTGAAAATATTATTTCAGTTAAAAGTTAAAAACGACTATTATTGCTATTTAAAAAAAGATGAAACTTTTGGATAAAGACAAAGGAAAGAAAAATACTGCTTACAAGTGGTACATCCCAGTGGACACGGTACGTTTTTTAAACATTCTTTGGACGTTTTTATTAGGTTTAAACTTTATAAAAACTTTTAAAAAACGTTTTAAAAACGTACCTTGCCTACAGGGATATGTCTTAATAGACAAGGACATGAATTATAATCAATAATAAATTTTAATTATAAACATCAATGAAACGTTACTTCTGTTATTAAACCGAAAAAATATATATACCTGTCTTGAAACTTTTATGTCCCTCTTTAAAGTTGAACCAACAACTAAATGAAGTTAGTAGACCAAAAATGATATATATAGAGAGCACAAAAGTTACACATTGTTCAGAGTTAAGTAGCATGACAAAAAAAAATTTGTAAATACAGGACGACGACACCAAGATTAACTGATATGAGCAATAGATTAAAGATGTTAAAAAAATTAGCAAGTACCGTTAAAACAGTTTTCTAATTTTCTTACCTGCTGTAATGACAAAAGTTATAAACCTTGTTATTAGCATAGGCTAAAATTTACAATTCAAGTAATTTGGGAGAACATATAAATGCATTAAAAATGAACTTTTCTAGAAAAAAAAAGATATGGTATATTTTTATATTTAAAGGACAATGCTGTATATGCTAATCTCAATGAATGTTTTCATAGTTATGAAATTAATCTTGTTATATCTTGACGCTGTTTTTTAAGAACCTCCTCTTAGACCCTTCTTATATTCTTAAATACTTAAAATTGTCGCGACATATGGTGACAAGTATTTACCACCACATTGTATTAATCCTGCAACCTCATTGCTCTAAAATAAAATGCTATATTTAATTACATCATTAAGTTTAAATAATTTGGAAATATTTAATTTAACTAATGTGTGTGTGTGTGTGTGTGTGTGTGTGTGTGTGTACACAAATGTATGCAACCTATAAAAAGCAATATAAAAGTCTGTATCGATCTTTACATAGTAGGAAAGACAGCCGAAACCTCGGGCAGTTTTTACTGTTTTTTCCATAAAGAATCTTTGTTTTGATTGCCTTTTTATTAACCTTTTTTACCATTCTTTAATTTTTTGCAGCTGCAAGTTATTGCTTTACCGCAATCTATCGCTATTACAAATCTACCTATAGTTAATGATTGTGCAAACAGAAGTTTAAAAAACGTTAATAATTATAACAATCCCTACAATAAAATTTCGTTGATATCGGAGAGTGTTCGAAGGAAATATTGCATTAGGGAAAAACCTCGGACAATGTTGGAGGTCTACCCAACGCAGTGTATTGAAAAAATATAGGAAATTGTTAAAAATTTTACAGATTATAATTAGTTACTTTCTCAAATGTCCGCAGGTAACCGTTTACATTAAAATATTTTGCACTAACTCAGACAGAGTTTATAACTAGGATTTAAATAATTCACTTAAAACCAAAAATTTTACATCAAAGAACCAAAACGTTTCTTCAGTCTAAGTGAATCGCACAAGTGTTTTGAAGTCAAAATCGTATGTCTACCAACTTATCAATCATTGAAAAAAAATTTCTTAAGTTAATAGGATAGATTATTTCTAAGAATCAATTCCTTTACCGTGTCCAACGACTTCCCGGTCTACTAGGGAAGAGCAATAGACATATATTTTATTGCGAGTATCGTAATTAACGGAAAAATACTTCTAAACTGTTTTAGTATTTGAGTTTATCACGGAAAAAATACAAACTGAAAGATTTTTATTTGAAAAGAGGAAAGCGTTATCTAAGTTGTTGTGTTTAGTAAATGACCGATCAATAAACCATAACACTTTTCAAAGTAGACACAAGTATTTACAACAATGTCAATTATTTTAGAAGTCAAAAACAGCAATAAAATTAAATGATCATGTTAGAGGGGAAACGGGGTTGTCTACTTTTATCTTTTAATACAAATAAGCTCAATGTCTGTTGTAAATAAAATGCCTAAGTAAAATACAAAAGTAACACAAATGGCCAAAATTGAAATGCAATCGATCAAAAACAAATTAACGCGATTTGACGACAGCGTGTTTGGAGTAAGCTTATTAAATCAAAATTGTTTTAAACATAAATTTCCTGAGACAAAACTTTTTATATTAAATCAATTATAGTATAACGTCGACAAAATTACGATAAGAACTTTATTTGTACTTAATAAAAAAGCTTATCACAATTAAAAAGATAATATATTCCATTGGCTTTATCTAATAAGACTTTAACTAATAAGATATTAGCAAATGCCAAAAATTTAATTATTACCGTATCTTTATTTTTATAAGATTAAAATTTTATACAACTAAAAACTAATATTTTCACTAAATGGGAAGTTTTTAGTAGTGCAAAATGAGTTTGATTATTACTTGTATACTATTCTCACTACCAAGTTACTACTTTCTTTTAGTTTATCTCTCAAATTGTTTCTTTTTAACTATGATCTGGTTTTACTCTAGGAATTAAAACCCGCGTAGAAATGTATTCGCCACCAACAAGGTGTAAACTAGAGTTGTTAACCGGAATATTTCGTACAATTCCGGAAAAATAAAATTCTTTCGGAAGGATATTAAGAATCAGGAATTTTTTTTTTTCGTACCGAATTTTACAAAACAAAAAAACCCTTCGATGTTCATTTCGCAAATGCTACTTACGGAATATCGCTTTTCGCAAGTTGAATTACAAAATAAAACTATTTTGCTACATACGAAAGTAGCGCTTACGGAAGTCGCACTTACGGAATGAGCTCTTTCGCTGAACGACGTTTTGAAGTCTATAAAAATATTTTGTTGGCTAAACGGATATAATTGTAAAAATTAAAATTTTTATATACCAAAATGTTTATAATAAAATTTTATTTTCAGTATTGCAACTTATGAACATTTTAAGGTTTTATTTTTTGAAATAATAATAAAAAACCAAATATCTTTCGAAACGAAACTCTTTCGCACTGCAACTTGCGAAACAGTTCTTAACGGAAAAACACTTACGAAACGCGGCATATTAAAAATATTTAATTACGTTTTATGAATCAAATAAGTATAATTAACTAGGTAACTAAGATATTAATTATTATAAGTATAATGATATTGATAAGTTTCAGTTAGTAAATTTTTATAAATAAATCTAGACTTTCATAAAATATACTAAAAATGTCTTTTAATGAACAAGAGTTAAATAGTGAACATAACTTAAACAACATAAACTTTCCCATTTTGGGGGAAAAAAGAAAATTTAGAGCATGTAAATTATTTGCTTGGGATCATGTAGATTTGCCACAAATAGTAAATCGGTCAAAAGAAAAAAAGTCATTATCGAACTAATTTTTACTGTAAACATATATATATATATATATATATATATATATATATATATATATATATATATATATATATATATATATATATATATATATATATAATATATATATAGTATATATATATATATATATACATATATATATATATATATATATATATATATATGTATATATATATATATATATATATATATATATATATATATATATATATATATATATATATATATATGTATATATATATATATGTATAGATATATATATATATATACATATATATATATATATATATATATATATATATATATATATATATATATATATATATATATATATATATATATATATGTATATATATATATATGTATAGATATATATATATATATACATATATATATATATATATATAATATATATATATATATATATATATATATATATATATATTATATATATATATATATATATATATATATATATTGTCCTTTCCGTCAGACTAACTCAAAGTTTCAGTTTTTTTTATTTAGATTGTAGTTGCGTTAGACCCCCCTTATATTCTGTTTCAGCAACTCCTTCCCCCCTTCCCCCTTCCCCACCTTCGTCCTAACTTTCTTAATCTTTCAAGGTCACTGTATATATATATATATACACACTAAAAAATAAAGGCAGAAATTTTTAGTTAAGGTAGGATATGTGGTATACCCTTAGTAAGGTATAATTTTTTACCTTATAAGGTAGAAAATTATACCTTACTAAGGGTATATCACATATCCTACCCTAAGGTAGAAATTTCTACCTTTTTTTTTAGTGTGTGTTTATATATATATATATATATATACACAGATATATATATATATATATATATATATATATATATATATATATATATATATATATATATATATATATATATATATATATATATATATATATATATATATATATATATATAGATAGATAGATAGATAGATATATATAGATAGATATATATATATATATATATATATATATATATATATATATATATACATATAGATATATAGATATATATGTAAAAACTATTGAAGAATCATTTAACAAAACTATTTTATTTAAATAATAAATAATAATATTTTTTTGTATAACAGTTTAATGAATGCTTTCGAGTTTATTCCGTAAGTGCACATTCCGAAACACTCCTTCCGTAAGGAACTGTTTCGCAAGTATTCTTTCGAAATGATTTGTTTTGCAAGTTTCTTTTCGTAAAGAGCTATTACGGAATAATTATTATTTATTTTTTTCGAAGAACGCATTACCGAAGGTGAATTTGCGAAAGAACAACTTCCGCAATAGCAACTTGAAATACGGAAGATAAAAATGCGAAATTTTCGTAAGTTTTTGTTTACGGCGAACAACCCTAGTGTAAACCATAAAAGTATTGGTTTAATAGGCAGTTTAAATAGAGTTTAACACGTGTTCAATATGGTTTTAAAAAAAAAAATTTATTCCTATTTTATATTATATTTTTAATATTAGATAATCATTATGTTAATATTCACTAATTCTATTGAATAACATTGAGTATTATTATTAGTGTGGCACACTTATTTTTTTAGAAGCATGTGAAATCTATAAAACCGATTTGGATATGTTTATGCAAATTTCTGTTCATATGATTAAAAAAATATGTGAGATTTAGAGTAAAACTAAACAATATGTTTATCAAATACTTACTTTTTTAAAAAATCTGATTTATCTATTGATTTAAACTTATTTATTTATCTACTTAAAATCTACTTATCTGTATGAGAACAACAATATACAACATGCCAACCGTCTTTGATCAATTAAAAAAAAATTTTAAACAAGGAAATTTGATTACGTTGTGTTTGATTAGGGCAAATCAGCCAAATGTCGACCCCATCCATCAGTAATTATCTATGAGTGCATAGAAGTATTTTAATCTATCTAATTAAAATTAATTTAGTTTTTACTAATATGTTTAATCAAATCACGATTTTTATATCTTTCATATCATCTTATTTGTACTTTATTAGACTACTATAATTCATTCAGTAATCGTCCGCCTGCGTTTAATGCCGTTCGGTATAGTCTTAACGTCGACCGCTGTGGACGGAGTAAAGTTCAAGCGGTCATAATTAAATGAGGCTGTTTGTATGGCCTCACAATAAACTAATGTTCTAAAAAGTTCTTTATTAATACTCATCGCTTAAGTACGTTACATAGACGGTACCAAGCACTCATACTTGCGTACGTTTTAACCTGCTTAGGCCTACTTGTATATTTAAAAAGATAAATACTTTTGATCCACTTTTCAACTTAGCTGATTGGACCCGCTTTATGTTCTCTACAACAATCGGATTTTTATACACGTAATCAGTGAGACAGTGCGTTGTCGAATAGTAAACGTTTCTTCAGACTGACAAAGAGACAGTCGGCTCTTTATCAGTCTTCTTTTTTTTTATACAATTGCCACCATTATCCAATGGTACTCCTTTCTTAAAAGATTTTTTATGCTTTCCTGCCAAGACAGTTTTAAAAACTGAGTTTTTTCAAATCCGAAGCCTATGGCTGCGCGGTTCGAAGCAAAATCAGCCAACTTGTTATCATCATCTACCACAAGCAACGGTTTTCGACCTTAATGAACGCTTAAATTGTACGTTCCATTAACTCGTGATTTCAGCATCGTTCGTGGCACATTTTAAAATTACTGTAATTTTAAAATGTGCCACAAACAATGCTGAAATCAAGAGTTAATGGAACGTAAAATTTAAGCGTTCATTAAGGCCGAAAACCGTTGCTATTGGTAGATGATAAAAACAAGTACTATAAATATATAAATATAATTATATACTAAAATAGAACATATACTTGCTTTAAAAACACTATTATTATAAAAAAAAAAAATTTTCAATAAAATTACCTTGAAAGTTTTAGCCGCCATTCGTAAAGTCATTTCCTGTGACTTACCCCTATTGACAGCAAGAGCCATTTTAGCTTCAGACCTCTATCTGTTTATTCCTCCCTTCTTGGCAGCAGACTGGGTTTTTCGTATAGTCTCTTGTCTGTCTCTTATATGCCCTCCTCTCCTTATTTTTGCCATTTTCTAAATCAAATATTATATATTCTTGCTATTATGGTTACAAGTAGAAAATATAAAATAAAAAACAGATGCATAAAAGTATTCTTATTACATGCAAGAATACAAGATTACTTTTAGAATAAAACAGTCTTTGATTGGTAGTTAATAAATTGGTCGACAATAAAGATGAGTGCGGACAGACTCAAGTGTGAAGCGGACAACATTAGGCATTTTATAGTACATTAATTTACTTTTAAATAACTAAACATTTATTTTGTTTTAAACATTTATTTACTAAACATTTATAACAATAACATCAAATTAAATTACCAATAATAAATACTGACAGGGAATAGTAATACACTACCCAGCAAACTCCTCATGTATGGTCCATGCATGGTTCTCATTGGATTATAATCCAATGATGTGCCAATATCTTTTTACGATTAGCAATACTGAGGCAATTTAGCCAATCTTGCCAATCTTTCGTAAAATCTTAAACAATGTTTTTGTTATTTTTATAAAAACTCAAACTTTCTACATAAAGTCTGTTTCCTTATAATTTATGAAGATTTTGCTTCAGATTATTAAATATATTTTTGTATTTATGTTATACAAACAAAGAAGAAAGATTATAATAAAAATAGAATGAGTTATAAGTAATATACTAACTAAGGCGTAAATTAACTTTATTAAATATAGTTATTATCTTAACTACGTTACTAAAATTATAACAATAAAAGTCATACTATTGTAAATGTAATATTATTACAGTCATTATAATATTTTTATATAACTGATTTTTTATATTTAACAATATTTTCATGGCATATTTTATTTACATAGTTATATCATTACATAAAAATAACTTAAAGCATTTAATTTCAAATGTATATTTACAGTTATTTTAGTTTATTTGTATGTATGTATGTATGTATGTATGTATGTATGTATGTATGTATGTATGTATGTATGTATGTATGTATGTATGTATGTATGTATGTATGTATGTATGTATGTATGTATGTATGTATGTATGTATGTATGTATGTATGTATGTATGTATGTATGTATGTATGTATGTATGTATGTATGTATGTATGTATGTATGTATGTATGTATGTATGTATGTATGTATGTATGTATGTATGTATGTATGTATGTATGTATGTATGTATGTATGTATGTATGTATGTATGTATGTATGTATGTATGTATGTATGTATGTATGTATGTATGTATGTATGTATGTATGTATGTATGTATGTATGTATGTATGTATGTATGTATGTATGTATGTATGTATGTATGAATGTATGTATGTATGTATGTATGTATGTATGTATGTATGTATGTATGTATGTATGTATGTATGTATGTATGTATGTATGTATGTATGTATGTATGTATGTATGTATGTATGTATGTATGTATGTATGTATGTATGTATGTGTGTATGTATGTATGTATGTATGTATGTATGTATGTATGTATGTATGTATGTAACACAAAGTTTGAAAGGCAACACAAAGTTAGAAATTTTACACGAAGGTGGTGATTTTATGTAAATTCTTTACCTAACCGGTAGTATTTTAAATTTTTAAAGTAGATAATTAAATAGGCATAACCACTTACATTTTTTATATCATCAACAATTTTTTACATATCGGTTAAATTGTCACAAAAACTTCATAAACATCAAGTGGCCCCCTGAAATACTTACTGTTAATATGTTGAGTGTAGAATTTTTTCTTTTGAGCACAAGAAATTTGTATCCTGGATGCAAGAATTTCTTTTTTAAAGTTCAATCGTGTGTTGTTTTTTTTGTTAAAAAATTTGGTGAGTTATTTTATTTTACAGTATTTCAGTTAACAAAAGTCAAAAAAATAAAAAAAAAATTTTTCAAGTTGATGAAGTAACTTATTGACTATTTATTATTAGTTTGATTCTCACCAAGATGTTATTAGCTTCATGCTTAGCTAGTTACTTGGCACAAATGCTCTATTTTTTTAAGGTTTATGTTTTGCAGTAATTATCAACAGGAAACAAGCAATAGTCAGAAAAAAAAAATTTGAAAAGAGTAACCTCATTATCCGTGGTACCCCCATTAGCCTTTAAGATGTAAATTAAAAATAAATATGTATAATAAATGTCTATTATATTTAGATTATACCTACCTACATCCAAACTTTTAGTGTATGTATGTACTGCAACCCCTGACACAGACCATATTCGAATGAAGCACTAATTTACTTAGATATTCGCATGTGTTAATAAATAGTGTAATAATAGTAATAACAATTATGCAATATATATATATATATATATATATATATATATATATATATATATATATATATATATATATATATATATATATATATATATATATATATATATACATATATTACATCATCGTTATAACTTATAATCTTCGTCATCGTAATTTAATAATTTTGTCTTTTTTAAATTATTCAGCTTATAAATTTTTAGCAAATATTTATTTTATTGCTAAAGTTTGTATGTGCTTATGGTGTTTTATTTATCATTGGTAAGTTGAGGAAATTTTTAAAAAAGTTTAAAAGTATTAACCTAATGGGGCTCGGTGATAAGACAAGTTTGTCTTCTTCTTGCACTGGTCAGGATTTTTTGTTATTTTACCTTTTTTTTGTAACTTTTAACAAACGGCAAAATTAAAACAGAAAAAAAAAAAAAATACTCAAAGGAACTCAGAAAACGTTATCGTGCATGCGTTATATAGAACACCTTCGAAAAAGCTAATGCGTTTGATAATCACATTAAAAAGATGATTAAAAACAAATTAAGCTTAAGTATTAGTTATAGTTTTTTGAGCGACATTAATAGGGCGACAGTCTAAATATTTTTAAGTGTGATTAATATTAATGTAAGTAAAATTGAGTGTAAATAACAGTGTTAACTTTTTGGGCTGCACATTTGGGCGACAGCCTAAATAATTTTTGATTAAGACGTAAATAATCAAATCTTGGGCATTTTTGCCAGCGCAACAATTTTTTGGTTTTACCATGCAGAAGTAGCTATTGCTTGAGTGGTCTATCGACTCTCGCCAAACTCGTGGGATATCAAAATTCATGGCTCACTTCTCTCTTCTGCACCAACTTGTAACAGAGCACATAGTAATACATAAAAATTATCATAATTTGAAGACAAGAAATTTCAAAATATAGAATAATTTCAATGGAAATGAAATGCAGGTGCCTAAGATTTGTCTTGGTCCCGGACTGACACGCAAAAATATGCCTTGTGGGTCACGCACATTTTTTTTTTTTTTTCAATTTTTATTTAGGTGCCCCAAGAAGTCCTTACGGTCTTATCACAGAACATCGCGGATGAGCTTTTAATTGGAAGTTCACGCCTCCTTCCTAACCGATGTCGCAAAACTTGCCCAGAGGTGGGCTTGAACCACGGATCCTTTGTTTCTGAGGCAAGTGCGCTACCACTGCGCCACGGCTGCTCCATATTAAAATAAGTATCATGAATATCAAAAATATCATGATATTTATGAATATCATCTATATATCATTAATATATATCTTGACATTATATGACTTGCTTCAACGATTTACCTTTTTTGTTTTATGAAGTTTTTTGTTTTTATGAATTGTCCGCACACATAGCAGATCCTAATCTTAATCTTATTTTAATCACGTAGCAATTCATCACGATTGAATCTACTCTTAATAATTTTCTTCAGAAAAAGTGATATTTTTGGTATGATGTTCATGATGTTTTTGATATGAAATTCATGATACTTCTCATAAGATATTCATGATATTTTTGATATGATATTCATGAATATCATGATTGATTTTTTTTCTTTAAGAACTCATGATTTTTTTTTTTAAAGAATATGATTAGGAGTAATCATGTTTGCTTTATTCAATTTGTTCATTTATTTTTTATAGTTTTTTTAATTTAAAACAATGTAAGAGTAGCAATAATAGAAGTCTTTTATATTTGTTTTTACTTCTGGATATATTACACACTAATGCAACGTAATATAAACCTTGTAATTTAACGAAGTTACATTGTTTTTGTGTTTTTATTATCGCAATTTTTATTTTTCAGGGACTTGGCGATAAGACTAAACATGTCTTCCTCTTGCCCGAGCAATTAATTTATATATTTGTGTTGCCTAATTTCAGTAACTTTTTTTTCTTTTTACCAGCGAAATTATAATGATAAAAATAAAATAAAAAAGATAAATCTATTTGTCTCTATGCAGCGCCAATTTGGTATTTAACGAAACAGTTATTTGTGATGTTTTTAGTTAAAAAAGTGTGATATTCCTAAAAAGTTTTATATTGAAAAACCAAAGCTAATGATTATTTGTAGGTCAAAGGTGCCAACTGAACTTGTTTCCTAGAGCTGGATCCTGTTAAAGTGACTAAGATTTCTTTTGAGGAGGCGGAATAGTGGATCAGGGCAATGTCAGTCAAACATTTGAAATAAATTTAAAAAGTATATATTGGTATCATCTAAAGGAATCCATAGTAACATAACTTCAGAAAAATGGAGCCAGAAACTTAAAGTAATTTATACTATTTTTCATTTTAAAGGTATTCATTGTAGTATCAGCATTAAACTTATACCTTAAACCTTTCTTCTAAAAATCTCACAAATGTTGATTAGACCCACATTACTTTGTCGACCCACATTACCCCTTTGTACCCTACTTACGTATTTTAAAAGTAGGTGCTTTTAATGCAATAAATAATTTTAACATAATTATTTTAGTTATATACATTGAAAATTTAAATACATAAAAAAATAAAACAATTGTAATATTTAGATTTAATTTATTTTTAAAAATGCGTATTTCAAAAAAACAATTGTATTAAAAGTTTCAAAATTTAAGCGAGATAACTTAGCATATTCACGTATTAAGATAACTGAGATAACTTAGCGTATTCACTTACCTTTAAAAATTTAAGCGAGATAACTTAGCGTATTCACTTACTTTTAAAAATTTAAGCGAGATAACTTGGCGTATTCACTTACCTTTAAAATTCTTCATTATTAACATTACTCAAATTTTGTTAAAAACCTTCGAAGTATATAATCAGCCTGTATTAGAGTCTTGTAGTCCTGATAGCTCTCACTTTTTTAAAGATATAAGTTGCATCAAAAAAGACTAAAAATATTATGCCAGAATTTTCTGTAAAAGATATCATATTGCATACACTGATTCTTATCAAGACTTATCGTGTTCCTACTTGTAGCTCTTGAGTATGACACATTTATTTTGATCTTTTTAAAATATAAAATTGTTAATATATCCTTATTTGAACTCAAAACATTTTACAAGAAGTTATTCGCAAAGATTTACCTAACGTAATAAACTTTCACTTCCTGACCACATACTGAATTCACCTTCGCTGTCTGCATTCAAGTTAAATTTAAAAAAAGTTTAACTAACTCTGACATTGCACAGTTTACCAACTTTTTTTCTTCACACTTACTTATTAGTGTTTTATTATTGTTAGAGTTACATGAGAGTAAATTAGTAATTACCTGTCTCTCCTTTTCGTATTTTGTACATTTTCCAAATCCAAATAAATAAAATGATATGCCATATTTTTTGATTATTTTCAATAATTTTTCTAAGCAAATTTTTATTATAGCTTCTTTATAAACAAATTTTATAGTTTTTGTAGTTAATTTTGTTCTTATAGGTTTTATCTTTTAAATATTTTTTGACTAATTTATGTTTATTTCACGGTGATTTAAGTTAACCTTGTGTCATTTGTGGGCATAGAAGTTATTTATATTTTTTACAAAATTATTTTTAGGATAAATTATAATCGTAAATTACCTGTATTATCATTTTCGTTGTTGCAACATATTCCAATCAATGTAATCATTTAATAATTCATGAAAACGGCATGTTAAGTTTTCATTAAATTGTTGCAATTAATTTAATGAGAAGAATATTTGGCTTTACTAGATGCGTGATTGGTTAAGTCCATCTTTATGTCTCTAACTAATAAAAAAATCTTATTTTAAAAAGTTTTTCACGTCTCAAAATTTTTTCATTTACTCAATAGCTGGAAATGTTTTTGATAATATTCATAAAAATGCATTTACTGTTATTTATATTTATAAAGATACATTTACTTGGCTATTTTAATTATACAAGTTTTTATATTTATAAACACCACCGTCCATAATTAATCAAATGGTTGTATTCTCCAATATAAGATATCAAAGTTTTACTTATTATCAAAAGAAAAACTGAAAATAAAATCTGCCTTAATTATATGTTAACTTTCTATTCATAAGGTTTACAAAATAATTAATATTAAGTCCCATTAGAATAGTTTAAAAGTTACTTGCCTATTAATCACCCTTGGAGACTATAACCGCTTTACATGTTCTTGGCATTCTACTTAACAACTTATCCGATTTGTTGAGGTCAAATTTATGCTGCTAACTATAAAGTTTTTTCCACATCTTACACATCATTAGGCTTAAGTTTTTGACATTACCTTTAATTCCTCTCATGAAAATCATATGAACTTGTGATTGGGGAGGCTAAATCATTCTTTTCAATATTTGATCATTCTCGAACTCAGCATGGCATGAATTTTTATATGTACACGTAAGCTACTTTTGTCATTACTCCCTCTATTTTTACTGTCACCTGTGGCATTCCAATCCTTGGCACAACTTAACACTACATCCAACGTGTTTTACAGTCGATAATACGCTCTTTTTTGTCCTACATTTGAAGATTTTTTTTTCAGAAAAATAATCTTCTCTTAAAACCAAAGATTTGAAACTTCAACACGTTGGTCTATGTTTACAGTTATTGATGGTTCATTTTTTATGTAGTTTTGCCCACATTAGCATTTTTATTATTCTTATGATTTTTATCAAAGCATTTTCATCAAAATACTAAAACAATAAACATAGTTTAATAAAAAAATAGTATTTTCAAAAAAAATTGTTGCTGCATTGATTGACAAATAGGTAGAATATGCGAAAAGTGCTGCTAAATCGGCTGACAAACAGGTAAAACATGCGTAGAGTGCTATCTATTAATTTTACAATCTTTTAACATTTTACTAAAATAGTTCAGGAATTTGATCAAACCACATATGCTTTTTAAGGAAATGACCTCATTGCGTAGCAATTTTAACGCATTGCGTGATTTAACCGATTCTCTTAGGAATTTGATCAAAGCAAGGATTTCATTATTTCTTTGCGGCATATAGAAGTCGTTAAAGCATTTTATTGAACTCGTGTTTATGTAAGACGATTTTTTTAAAAATTAATTTGTGTGTTATTTTGTTTTGTAGTTTATTTTGAGTCGCAACAGTATTTCATACAGGGAAAAAATTTGTAGAGGTAGAGAATGGAATTAGGAGTAAGATAATGGCAAGCATGATAAAGAGAAGCAACTTTAGCAGAAGCAAGTTTTTCAAAAAATTTTTATGTGGTTTCCATGAGAGGTCAGTAGTGAACAATAATACGATAAGATGTAAAAACGAGAACCCAGGATTGGCATTGTCGACATTATTGCGATAGTTGTTTGCAGTAAAGAACTGAGTTTTGTTTGAGTTAATACTCACAAGCTGTTACAACTGTTAAAGAAGCGAGATTAGATTCAAAATCTGCTGCCTGTTCTAAACTGCTTGTTCTAAGCGAACAAAAAAAGAACACTTTTAGTTCAGTTGTCAGCAAATAGAGCCATTTTAAATCAAAGATTGTCAGGAACATTTTTAATGTAGCAAGAAACAATATATCTTATATTGTTTCTTAGCCATATTAATATATACCATGGATAGAACCTTAAGGTACACTGGAATTTACTGGAAATGAAGAAGAATGTTGGTCTTTAAGAATAACATTAAGAAAGTGGTAAGAAAGAAATAATTTGATTATTTTAAAAATTCTACCAAGTACACCATATGAAGCAAGCTAATGGAGAAAAACAGCATGCAGAAACTTTATTAAAAACTTTAGATCAATATACCTTGCATCGCCGCCTCCATTTAATTCATAATTGAACCTTTCATTCACAACAATTAGCAGGTTAGTCGTAGAACGAGAGGATCAAAATCTGTTTTAAAAACCATATTCATAACAAAGTAATTTATTAGACTCAAAATGAGATGTTAAAAACCTGTTGATTAAAAACTTAAATACCTTGCTAATAATAGAGAAAATAATAATTGGATAGTATGTAGAGAGGTCAGAATGTTCTCCAGAGTTTTTGTAACCACAGATATCATTTCCAGCAGAGAGGAAAACAAGGTTCAGTCAAGCACTTATTAAATTGTTTAGACAGAATTGAAGAAAGTTCTGGAAAACACTTTTGTGATACTTTTGTGTTAGGCTCTAGAGACTTTACTTATAAAGATTCTAGAGGCGAGAATCTTCAACGGCGTCATTAAGATAGTTAAACATTGCATCTTCATTTGAATGGTCTGATTTTTTGTAACAATTAAAAAGCGTTTGTTTTCAACAAAGTTATTCTTTTAAAAAAAGATGAAAAAATTATTAGAATTATATTTAACAGCTGCACGAAGAGATAAAAACCATAGAGTAAATTCGTTTTGAATCGGGTCCTACAATAAAATAAAAAAGTTTTTATTAGCCCTATGAGAAAAGACATCAGCTCAAGGAGTGTCACTAAAAAAATCACAAAATGAATCCTAATCAGCATTAGGGTAGTAGTAAGTAGTAGTATTATAATAGGATGAACACAAAGAAGAAGTACAAGAAAAATTAGGGTTGTCTGGAAAATGATTGACAAAGTCAACTATCTGAGTAAGAATTTGAAAAGTACAGAGATTATGCTCTTTAGTGCAAGAACGGTCAGTGGTGTTACAGCCAAGTTATTCAGTGTGATGAGCATTAAAGTCACCAATAACAACAATATTGGCAGAGGAGCAAAAAAAGCGCATGGTTAATTAAATCAGAAATTACCTCTAAAGAGTGTGGTCTTGAAAAAAAATTAAAAAAATAAAAAGATGACCAAATGAGAAGGTGCTAAGTGGACGCACACTCGGTAAAAAAATTACTTTTTTACCTTAAACTATGATATACTTTTCTTTTTTTTTTTCATTCATTTATTTAATCATAAAATCAATAATTTCAAAATTAATTATAATTTACAAGGTTTGGTTCGGTGTCATTCATATAGTTAAAAACTAGTCAATGGAGTGACACCTTAATAAAATAAACAAATAAATTAAAAAAATATTAAGACAAGGAAATTATAAAGAAAGTAAAATATATTAATACAAGTAATAAAAAAAAGAAGTAATAGGAACAATAATCAGACTAAAAATATTAAAGGAGTAAGGCTAAGAAAAATGTAAAAAAAAAAAGAGAGATTGAACGGATAAGATAAGTGAGAAAAAATGGAAGAGAAAACAAAAATTTTAATGACATAAGTTCAAAAGGATAGAGTGAGAGAAAAAAATTTTTGTAAAAAAAATATAAAAAAAACAAAATAAAGGCAAACTTAAATTAAAAAAGTATATACATACACTACTACATACAATATTAAAACCTTTATTACACATTACATAGATTAGTTAAACAAAAGTAAATATCAAGATATAGAAAAAGCAACAACTAAATTGACAGAGAAAAATGCAGAAAAAACAAATATCAATTAAGCAAGTCATTGGTACAAAAATTCATTTCAGACAGAAATACTTTTCCAAAATTTCTCAAAATTGATAACAACTATGTTATAGAAAAAAAAAATGAGTAGCTGAAACACTTAATAAATTGTTTGTTTACGTTGGCCCTTCTTTGGCATTAAAAATTGAATCCTCTAAAACCAACTTTGATAAATATTTAGTCTCTTATAGTATCAATATTACGTCTAGTAATAAAATAGCGGTAAAAAAGTTATTAAGCGCAGTTTATTTAATTTAGCCAAAAAAAGTAAAAGGGTCGACAATGTAAATGGTAATATCATTTTAAATTCAATAAAAGTTATAACAATTCCGCTTTTTTATATCTTTAACTTATTTTCAAATGAGAAAGTTTTACCGGGAAAGTTCAAAATTACTAAAGTAGTTCCAATTATCAGATCTGGTGATCCTTATGGAATTACTTATTGTATCCCAAAATCGGTTCTTAAATATTTTTCAAAAACTCTAGAACGAATTATGTGCAATAGGTTCTCTTCTTTCATAATCAAAAATAATAGTTTCCACATTAAACAATTTGGTTTTAAATCTGGTCATTCTACTCATCAAGCAATCACACATTTTGCTCATGATATATTAGAGGATTTAATGAAAAAAAAAGTTATACTTTCTAAAGTGTGGTATATTGATTTCAGCATCAGCGTAATAATAAAATAAAAAAATAAAGTAAAAAAAATGTAAAGTTTTAAAATTTCAGATCATTGCGTCTCAATGACTCTCTTTACATGGTGGATGATGCTGGAAGTCGTATTCAAGTAGAGAATACTGCGTTGAAAGAACACTCGCAACATGGTCCAATATTTTAAAATTCTTAAGAACTTTAATATAGTGGCAAAAGCTTACTCTCAGTCCATTAACAGCCGATGGCCTAGTTGGTGGTTTACGCAGTGCAGAATACAGAGTCCGTAGAGAGATTTAAAGGAATTCAGACAAGCATAACTTTTTATGCAATCGTGTAGTGCTTTATTGAAATAGTCAACCAGATTTTGTTGTTGCAAGTCCGTTGACCAAATCAAAAATAACTATGACTAATGGATTAATTCAATTGTTCGTTGGTCTACTAAGTGTATTTTTAAAAAATACCATAATAAATTTTGAATGACATGGACTAAAATAAATTTTTATTTCGAGGCCAGACATCGAAATGGTAACTTTTGATTAAATAATTTAAAAATAAACCAATGAAAGTCTTTTGCCAACGGCCAAAAACATTATTAATATTCAGTAAAATTACATGTTGTGACTTATTATTTTTACCCTCTAAAAACTATGATGTTCATTATTTGTTCTCTAGCTATTTTAGTTATTCAAATGTTTTGAAAACTTTAAGTAATTTTGAACTTCATCGTTAAGCTCAATTTGTTTTTGTACCTTTTAAAACATTTTCTTTCTAAAAATGTAAATGGAAGAAGTTTTTTATTTTTATTTTTTTTAAATCGATTTGACTCGTTTACATCTGCTTATGACGAGAGAACTTTCAGTAGACTAAAAGACATCAAAAGTTATCTGTAATCAACAATGACAAAGTGATGTCTTTTTGGATTTAATTTTAATTGAATGTGAGCTTGCTGAGAGCGTTAACTTTGAATTATCAATAAATTATTTTACTTCAACCCAGTGGACACAGACGTCCTTAAGACGTCTATACAACACCTTATAGTCGTAACAAGTCCGTATGATGTTCTTCAGACGTCCAACAAACGTTTTTTACCCGCTGGAAATGAAATCACGTAGAAAAAAATTTACATAAAATAGTAGGAAGGTAAGTTTATTTCTTAATGCTTGCTTTCAGTAATATATATAGTGTAAATATATTTTTAAATAACCAAACCATTGCAATAATATTAATTGTTTCGCTTTTTTTTGTTTTTTTTTTAACGTTAATTGTTAACCAAAGTAAACTTACCAAGCTCAAACTTGAGGTTGTTAAGTTAAGAGAGTGACGTACTTAATAGTTATGATAAAAGGCATTGCTTAAATATATTTATCACAAGTGCGGTTCTCGAAAAAATGTTTCTGGGGGTTTATTTGCCACTTTATTGCAAATATTCGTTATATAGGCTGGTCCAGTGTTCTATCATTCACATGTCAAGTGACTTATAACGTCAGACTGTAAAGATTCTTTATTAGCATAAGTAAGACTTCTTTTAAATTGACTTAACTTTTAATACAAAATGAACCACGTTAATTCTTCTAACATCTATAAATACAAAAGTGATGCTGAGCATTTAAAGAAGTTTAATCTCTTAAGGCACAATATAATCTCTTAAGCAACAAACAAAATATAAAATATTAGCTTATATAAATACTAATCTAATGAATATAAGATGTGAGGTTATTTCCAAAAGTAAATATAGTAAAAAATTTCTCGTTTCGGAATTTGACACTGGTGAATAGTAAAGGTGTGGCTTTTTTCTATACTTAATGACGTCAGTCATAAAATATAGAAAAAAGCCACACCTTTACTATTTTATGACGTCAGTCATAAAATATAGAAAAAAGCCACAAATAAACAATATAGTGAGTTTTATCAACTCACTACATTGTTTATTTCGATATTTTAACGGATTTTATTTCTTAATTTGAATATATTCGCGCACGCACCTAGTCCTGAATATATTGAATATACACGCATCTATTCCTATATATCATCAGTTAAAGATATTTTAACACATTAGACCCAAGGCTATATATAGTCTGGGCTATGTATATATATATATATATATATATATATATATATATATATATATATATATATATATATATATATATATATATATATATATATATATATATATCGATCAAGCTAAGCCATTCAAACCTGGTGGTAAAATTTGCAATTTATGCTTGACAGAAAAAAACCACATTATTACATCACCATTAAGTTTGCTTAACAAACGAACCGAGCTTTCGTCAAAATGCCACCTTGAAAATAAATTTCTAATAAAGAACTATAATGTTATTAAGGCGGACACTCCATAGCATTTTTTGCAAATAATTCTTGTCGACAGATAGAATCTGTTTACCCCTTTAGTCTTTGCCTAGCAGGCCTTTTACAAGACAGTAGCCGGATGCCAAATTTGATATAAAAGATTTGCGTTTTTATGCTAAAATATCGTCCAAAAAAAATTGAATGTAAGGAAGTAAGAGGGGGATGGTAATAATTTTGTATCAACTTTAAACGTCAAAGATGCTTTTTAATTATCAAAAATATATTTTACTTTTAAAAATTAGCTTTTAAATTGAGCTTAATAAGAAAAAAAGTGGCGTTTTATTAAGATTATCAACAAGTTTTAAGCAGGCTAAAAAACAAGTTATAGAAAAAACTTTTCTTTTTTGAATTAGGGCAGGTCAAAAAAACAAAAATTTTGAAAAGTGCACGTCTGCAAAAAAATATGATCCTTTACACATAAGAATGCAAACAATGAAAAAAAAACAAGCATTTTTGAGTGCTGCTGATTTTGATTTGATTATTTTCATTTTTAGCCTAAAGCATATCATAATTAGGATTGTGTAGTTAAGTCGAAAGAGATGCGGATTTTTATATTAATAGGAAATATTTCTTATGAACAATACTTTTTTTCAGTAAAATAATTATCTGTCTTAGTACTCATAAAAGAAGCTGAAAAATTATTTTTATTGTACTAAATCAACAAATAATTTTTGAAAACTTTAAAAATTTTGTTTTGTGTAGTCTTGCCCTAAAGAGAAGAAATTTTATTTGAATTCGTTCTATATGTTTATTTGTATGTATATATTTCGAACCTAAAGGAAACGCAACTTTAATTTGCATTTTTTCAGGAAAGATTTTTCCAGTTTTCAAAAAAAAAGTTTCCAAAATGACCCAAAGAATAATTAAAAAATATGATGACGGCATAGCCAGAGAGGAGTTTTGATTAGATTTTGAACCACAGAATCTCAAGTGAAAATGAATTTTTACAAGTTATCTATCCTTCCTATTCATCTAGTTTCAACTTTTGATAGCAGCAAACTAGACAATGTTTTATTCTGAATCAGTTGGAAAAGGAATATAAAAAATACTATACATTAATTGTTTGAACTAGTAAATTTCTTTTTTTAATTGTTTTTTATTCGTTCATACTTTCACTGTTGCATAAGAGATGCAGTTGTCGAAATAATTTGAGTTTATATTATTAATGTATATGGCTAATATAAATCACTACCAGCGCGGTAGTGATATAATGATAGTGCACGGTCATTTAGAAGCGCCAAGTTATTATACGCAAGCGCAATGACAATTATAAAATATATAATTTTAAAGATGGCTACGGTTATTGGTTACAAAGGGAATATTAAATTTGTAACCATAAATTTATAATTTTATGCAACACGTTCATGTTTATTTTGTTTCTTAGAATTAAATTATTATAAAGATAGTTTGCATGTTGAAAAAAAAAATTTGTTATAACATTTAAATGTATCAATATACAAAAATTTCGGTTTTTCGCCGACAATTATCTAGCTTTCTAAGGCGTTATTTGTTTATAAAATTGTAACTCTTTTTCTAATTATTTAAGCGTTAGAATTTAATAATTTTTTCGTTTTAAGTTAGATAAATTGTGTCTAGATTTGAAAATGCATTCATATCTGAGAATACAATTTTTTTTTTGTTTAAAATATAGTTCTTCTTACTTAAAAATTTTACTATCTATGACAGATAGAAAACTTATAAGTAAGAAAAACCATATTTTTAAACAAACAAAAAATTTTTTCTCAGATATGAATACAGTTTCAAATCAAGACACAATCTATAATTAGGCTGAGGAAATATATTGTTACAGAACTAATCGTAAGCATTTTGTTGTCAAAGTTTGAAAAATACCTCTAACACATAAAGTTTATTATTAGTATATATATATATATATATATACATACATTTATATATATATACATATATATAAATATATATATATATATATATTAGGGTGGTTCAAAAATAGGTCATGTCAAAAATTTGAAAAGAGCCCTAGCTTATGATATGCCTTGACCCCAAAATAGTACTTAAATTTTTTTACAAAAATTTTTTTGATCATCGGAAAGGTCCCCACAAAGGGCAAAAGGGTCAATTTTTGCCCCGTTTTAAGAAAAACTTTACCCCGCTTGTGGGACCCTTAAATTTTAACCAATTTTGAAAAAAAATTATCCAATAACATGGTAATGAGTTATACAACTTAAGTTTAAGGGGCTCTTTTCATAAATAGTTTTTTAAGTAACATTCAGAAGAATGATAAAACATTGAAAATCATCAAAACATAAAATGTTTTTTTAAAAAAAATAAGTATTTGTTTGAATACAATAAAAAAAACTTTACCAATACAAAACAAAAACCAAACATTTACAAGTGTTTCAAAAATAAAAACCAAACATTTACAAGTGTTTCAAAAAGTAGATATTAAATAATACTATTGAGTGCAGCTTTGGCATGATCCGACTTTTTTCTACCATTTCGATTTCGCTTGTACACAATAGTAAAAAGAAACGTATCTTGCCTTTTCTCTTCTGAATGTGCTTTATTAACAAGTTGTTGAACTAATTTGACTGTTCTTTCTGAACAATCATTCACAACATCAAGATTCATGATGGCTGTTCTTGGCAAATTCTTGATAGAAATCATTTAAAATCCAATACTCTGCAGGAAGCTTCATCCATTGAACCTCAGCTTTCCATGACCAAGCATGTCAAATATAAGCCAGGACTTCTCTGTAACTAGTGGAACTAAACTGGGAGGCTCATCCTGTGAAAAGTTTAAGTTCTTCAGAATGTCTTTATCCAACACCTGTCTTTCTAAGGAATACTCCTCTATAGAGGGTTGTTTTAGACCAAATAGTCTCTTAGCCATGTTGCTACGTTCTTTACATTTCTGATCTGCAATTGCTATAATGACTAAATATGGGTCAAGGTACCAAGTATGTCGCATAATGGATTCAGAAACAGCTTGAGCTCCAGCTTTATTCAATTCCTCAAACCGTTTCATCTGCCAGTATGCTTTCATATCCTAATAGTTAAGGGTTAGATTTTTCAATGTTTAATTTAAAAATAAATAATATACCTACTTTTTGTATTTATTCAAAATTATATCTTTATTTTAAAACAATTATTCAGACCGTGTACCTGCGTTGGAGCAGTTGAACTTAGCTCCGCTTTAAGAAACCATTCAGTGTAAAAAATGGAAAGAAACTTTGTCATTTCAGTGATTTCATCCTTGCTGTCTTCATTGATTTCAGGGATTTTTTCCATAAGTAGAAACAGTTTTAGGTAAAATAAACTTTTACCCATGAATCTGGCATGATGAACAGCTCCAGGATTGTGAAGTTTAAACCTGTCAGTGTGTGACAGTACCATCAATGTAAGTTCAGCCAATTCTTGATAATCTTTACGAAACTTTCCATCCTAAACAAATTTTTTTTCCTAAGTTATAATAACTTAAATTACTTACTACAAATTTGTAAAACTGGAAAATTATATGTGAAGTACTACTTTACTATACTATTTTTTGGAAGTAAGAAGAGATAATTAGATTTTAAATTAATTTATAAAGCTATTGTTACTCACCTTCTTAAAAACTTTAGTGCTAATTATATATCTGCAAAATTGAATAGCACTCAGCCTTTGTTCATTAGTCCAGGAATCAACAGGAGTTGATAATCTTTTTAAATCTTGATTTGCAGTATCTAGATCATTCCAATGGTTCTTCAGAAGTTTAAATAATTTGTTTTCTGGTCCTGAAGTATGACTACTTGGATAAAGCTCCCAAAAATGGGTAACATGACGCTCAACAATATGGTGTCGACATGCAGTTATTAACATAGGGCGCTGAAAGTGCACAATGATTCTGCTACAAGCTCCTTTTGCTTTACCTGTGTTGGCGCTAGTGGTATCAAAGCAAAGACACTGAACTTTATCCTCTAATCCAAAGTTAGAAATAAGTTCTTCTATAGCTTCTTTTTGGTGTTCTCCAGAACCTGAGTCGATTACTGGAATTCCAAGTAACTCGGTTTGTCCTTTAATCCTAGCAAGAACAGCTAACCTATCTTTTGAAAACTGTTTTCCTTCAGTAAGTTCTTTCACAATTTTTCCATCAAAATGAATTGTTATCAGAGAATTTGAAGATTTAGAAATGCTTTTTATATGGTCTCTGATTTCATTTGCACCCATTACCACAGCATTCTCTGCTGCTCTGTATGATGAAGATTTAGAGCATACAAACTCAGACATGCATCCTCCAGAATTGACAATAATACTGCTAAGAATTGCTGTATGTTGATGTGGAGTTAAACCCTCTCCAACTGCTGTGTGAGCAGTACGGTGCAAGATATCCTTTGGTATGTTGACAGAATTTGTAGGATCAATATATGACTCAATTTCAAATTCACTATCACTTGAATTGCTTTTATTGGTATTAAAAGAACTTAATGAATTTTCAGAATCAGTATCTGATACATTGTTTAATTTATTATAACTCCATTTAGATTTATACTTTCTTTTTAATGAATATTGAAATCTCTTATCCAATCCCCCTAACTTTCCTTTCCTTTCCTCTAATTGGTCTTTAAGAAAAGCTATGTCTTCCTCTTTGTCATTTTGGTTTCTCAACCTATCTTTTCTTATTTTTTCAATCATATTTAGTGGGTTTTCTCCAATCCAGAAAACCTTTTTCATATTTTCTTTAAAGTTCTTTCTTTTTTTAACTTCAGCAGCGTTGTTTCTTTTGCTTAGGCTTTTCAGCTTCATCCAGTCTTTCACCATTTTTGTGACCTTGATCCTATAAAATGAAATTATTATTATTAAATGCTTATAAAAACTTAAAAATATATTTTAGTGTTTTGATAAGGTTATACAGTTTGATCTATCATTACCTTAGCTTCTGAGTTGTAATTACTTCAAATCCACCACGTGTCCATGGAACTACAAGTTTAGATATTATGCAGCAATGTAACTGACTGGTAGGATAATTTGGTGAGAATGATCCACTTTTGTTTGGACATCCTACAATAAAACTCAGTTTAACTTCAGGTTTAGATTTTCTCAGAAAGTTGTAGTATTGAAGAATTTCTTGTGTAGTTGCAAATTTATTGTTAGGAATAGTACAATTTCTTTTTCCCACTAAAAAAGTATCATCAACTCTTTCAATTTTCTTTTTGGGTGGCATCATATAAATTATTAATATTTTATGTTAGTCTAAAATTAAATGTTTACATATAAGTATATTAGATGAAATAACAAGATTATATTTTAATTTTGAAAATGAGATATTTATTTTTTATTTTATTTAAAATCTTTTTTATTCTTTATTCAAAACAAAAATTGTTCAGCAAAAAAGTTATGTTTTCAAATATTAAATTATACAAAAAAATTGAAATGTAAGATATTTTGAAAATACCTACAAAAAACCCGCTTTTTGTTGAAAAAATGAAATTCTTTGAATGTTTATTTTTGAAAAGAGCCCCTTAAACATAAGTTGTATAACTCATTACCATGTTATTGGATAGTTTTTTTTTTTTAATGGTTGAAGTTTAAGGGTCCCACAAGCGGGGTAAAGTTTTCATTTAAACGGGGCAAAAATTGACCCTTTTGCCCTCTGTGGGAACCTTTGCAATGATCAAAAAAAATTTTTTAAAAAATTTTAAGTACTATTTTGGGGTCAAGGCAGATCATAAGCAAGGGCTCTTTTCAAATTTTTGACATGACCTATTTTTGAACCACCCTAATATATATATATATATATATATATATATATATATATATATATTATATATATATATATATATATATATATATATATATATATATATATACATACACAGGAGATATTTATAGTACATCATCAGACATTTAAAAATACTAGAAGTGCTTTATTATTTTTATTTTGGTGGTGGCCGTACCACCACCTTTAATGATCTTCTTGGGCATCTAGAAGTCTCTGTGTGCCCCTGTATATATATATATATATATATATATATATATGTATATATATATATATATATATATACATATATATACATATATATATATATATATATATATATATATATATATATATATATATATATATACATATATATATATATATATATATATATATATATATATATATATATATATATATATATATATATATATATATATATATATATATATATATATATGTATGTATGTATATACATACATATGTATATATATATATTTATATATATATGTATATACATATATATATATATATATATATATATATATATATATATATATATATATATATACATATATATATATGTATATATATATACATATATTTGGCGCTCTGGCTTATTAATAATTATATTATAGCTATAGATATATATAGTTATATTATAGCTTTAGATATATATAGAGCTATAGATAACATACTAACAAACTCATTTCTAGATACCTCCTTAAAAGCAGGAATAATAAAAATTGATATAACAGATCATTTTCCAATTTACTTTACAATAAAACATGATACAAAAATAAATAATAACTCGAAAAAAAAAATTTATAAAAGAAAAAGAAATAAAAATTCTATTAAATGTTTTAAAGACGCACTATCGGCAGTAGATTGGGTTAAAGTGTATCAAGAATGTAACCTTGGGAACAAAAACTCTGCATATAATACTTTCACAGATATTTTTCTAAAACACTATAATAATCATTTTCCAATCAAAGAAAAAGAAATAAAAGTAAAACATTTGAGCTGTCCATGGATCACCAGCGGAATCAAAAAATCTTCAAAAACTAAACAAAGACTATATGTTAAATATTTGAAAAACAGAAATGAAGAAAACCTATCTACTTATAAACAATATAAAAATCTTTTCGAAAAAATCAGAAAACATTCTAAAAAAGTTTATTATTCTAAATTACTTCAAAAAACAAATGGAGATACCAAAAAAACATGGAACATCATGAAAGAAATAATCGGAAAAAAGTATATAAAAACAAACAGCTTACCAGATAGAATTATTATAAATGAAATAGAACACAACGATAAGAACTCTATTGCCGAACAATTCAACAATTTCTTCGCAAATATTGGCCCTAACATGGCGTCTAAAATTCAAACCGCAAATAACTCCTTTGAAAATTATTTTACTGATCTAAATAGCGAACTAACTTTCAACGGATTAAGCTATGAAGAACTCGAAAATGCAAAAAACTCTTTAAAAATCAACAAAGCACCAGGAATTGATGAAATTTGTAGCAATATTGTAATGAGTATCTTTCCGATAATAAAGAAATCCCTCTTCGAAATATTTAAATCTTCAATTACAACAGGAACCGTTCCAGAGAAATTGAAAATTGCAAAAATTGTACCAATATATAAAACTGGAGAACTATACTTACTAAACAATTATAGACCAATCTCAATTCTTCCTGTATTCTCAAAACTCCTCGAACGAATAATTTATAATAAATTATACCAATATATAACAAACAACAATATCTTAAATACAAAACAATTCGGCTTTCAAAAGCAACATGCAACCGAACATACAATCGTAGATCTTGTAAATAGCATCAACTACTCATTTGTTAATAAAGAATTTGTTTTAGGAATCTTTATAGATTTATCGAAAGCATTCGATACTGTTGATCATGCTATCCTGCTCAAAAAATTGGAAAAATATGGCGTAAAAAATGTTGCATTACTCTGCTTTAAAATTTTTTTGCTAAACAGACAGCAATGTGTTAATACTGATGAAAATATCTGTTCAAAATTGCTTAAGATTAAATGTGGCATTCCCCAAGGTTCCATTCTAGCTCCCTTATTGTTCTTAATATACATTAACGATCTTCCGAAAGTCTTAAACAAACTTGATGTAATAATGTTTGCAGATGATACTAATTTATTTTATTCATCTCAGTCTATTGAAGAACTCTTTGAAACAACGAATATCGAACTTGAAAAACTTAATATCTGGCTAAAATCTAATAAATTATCTTTAAACACAGAAAAAAACCAATTACATTTTATTCCATCCCAACCAAAAAAGAAAAAAAATACCTAATATATTACCATTGCTAAAAATAGAAAACAAAAATATTGAAAGAACCTCAATAACAAAATTTCTAGGTTTACTAATTGACGAAAATATTTCATGGAAAGCACACATTGACTATTTAAATACAAAAATAACAAAAAACATAGGCGTGCTATACAAAGCTAGACCAATGTTATCCCAAGAAAATCTAAAACATCTTTATTTCTCATTTATACAGACCTATTATACATATGGTAATATAGCATGGGCAAGTACCAATAAATCCAATTTGAAATCACTTTATCGACGTCAAAAACATGCCGTTAGAATTGTCTATAAAAAAGACAAATTTACTCATGCTGAACCTTTGTTAAAACTCCTTAATGCACTAAACGTCTATAGAATAAACATTTATCAAAACTTATTGTTTATGCTGAAATATAAACTCGGGCTTGTCCCATCACATTTCTCAAATGATTTCTTTAAAAGCAATAGAAATAGATATGACACTCGAGAAGTAGGAAACTTTATTATACCGTTTAGAAAAACAAAACTATCGCGTTTCACAATTTCATATCGCGGTCCCTATCTCTATAATAAACTGATATCCAGAAATGCCATAATTACAAAATTAGATAACCTAAATTGTTTGAAAATCTTACTAAAAAAATTCGTTTTAAATATAAACAATTATATGAACTTACACTAAACTAATACTGAAACTAGAGCCAAAATTAACGTTGAAACGAAAATCCCAAAAAACTTCAATAACAAATAATAATATAAAAAATATATAAATCAAAAATAATTTTATTTATGCCTAATCATATATTTATGTGTGCAAAATCTAGCATTTATCAATTATTTTTTATCTTACATTTTATTATATGTGAATCCAATATAAAATGAACTACCATTATATTTTGTGAAACTAGAAACATGTAAAAACAAAAATACAAAAATATTACTAGTACAAACGGTTTCTTGATGACAAGACCATCTGGTCTTCTGCAAGTTTCCCGCGTTCTTTTAATAATAATGATACCCTGTAGTTATATTTTTTGTATTCTATAAAGTTGTGAGATTTTATTTTTTCTCTTACCATCATATATTTTATAAAAGTTGTAAATTTGTATCAGTTATATAGATAGAATCACAACATTGTAAAGATAAAAGAACAAAAAAAAAAAAATATATTTATAAAGCTTACATATTTGTGTGTGTGTATATATATAAATATATATATATATATATATATATATATATATATATATATATATTTTTGAATATAAAGCATAAAAAACAGCTGCGTACAAACTAAATTTATTCTTCGTAATATTTCGATCTGCTTTTGCACAGATCGTCATCAGACGTAAAATATAATACAAAAAAAAAAAAACCGTTACAAATATTACTTAAAAACGTCAAAGAAGACATTAAAAAGAAGCCATAAATGATTACATAATAACGTAAATATAAAACTAGCAAATATTATTTGACTCCTTTTTTTGGATAATTTTTTGAAACAGAGGTCTCCAACTGTTTGTAGAAATTTTAATGCCATTGTCACGGTTCAGAAGTATTGGAGCATTTTTTATTTCTTGGTATGTTGAGGCGTAATTAATTTCAAGTGATTCTCTAACTTTGCGTTGATCGTACTCTGATTTTATTGCTAGAGTTTTCGGATTTGACCAATCAAACATGCCATTACATTCTCGACCATGTTCGGTTGCACCAGATGCATCCCATTTACCTTTTAAATAGTTTTTTTGATGTTCAATGCATCTCGTTAAAATCTTCTTTTTTGTTTCGCCTATGTATACACTGCCACAAGAGCATGTGAGTTTGTAGACACCGGGATTGCTATTTGGAATTAACTTAGACTTGTTGTTGCATAAGATGTTTTTTAACGTAGGTGGTGTAGTAAATATTATTCTGACGTTGTAAGGTTTAAGTTCTTTTCTTAGTTTTGGACCTATTCTTGGGAGCCATGGAAGTTTAACTGTATATTTAAATGTTTCTGTTTTATTATAATTTATTTTAGAAAGGTTGATTCTTTTCTGAATATAGTTCTTAGCAGTTGTTTCAAGCTTTAATCTATCGTGTCCATTTTCTGCAAACATATTTATTAAAAACTGTATTTCATCATCAAGATATTTTTTGGAACAAATTTTAACGGCACGAGATAAAAAACCTTTAAAAACACCCATAACTATTTTTGGATTAATGTTTGATGTAGGTTTTATTTGTATATTAGTGATAGCCGACTTTCTATGGATTTTGAAGTTATAGTATGAGTTATTAGTATTGGTTACAGTTATATCCAAGAAAACAAAGAAACATTTAAAAGATAAGTTTGAAAAACTTTATAAAATGACTTACAATAAACAGAAACAATCAAACGGATTGAATAAAAATATAGTTAAATCTGGAATCTTAAATTTATCGCAAACTCGGTTAGACACCTCCACAATAAATCTCCTGAATCTTGGACCAAATTTTGCACCGTCGTTTAAAAAGTTGCCTTATATGGAAATTTTAACGCCGATCGAATCTTTTGCTTTACATTTAGAAAAAAAGAGTAAAAAATCTGATGCAGAAAAGATTCGACAAAACGTGAGTAAAATTCTTATTAAAAATATCAAACATAGATTACCCGATAATTTATCAAAAGAACAAAGATTATCTTTAAATAATTTGAGGAAAAAAATGAATGGTTTAGCAGTTTATCCATTTGATAAAGGAACAGGATTTGTACTTATAAACGAAGAGGACGCATTTTATAAATTGGAAGAGGAAATTAAACACTCAGTAACTATCAACTATGACCCAACTCAAACCCTTATGACTAAATTCCAGAAACTATTATGCAGGTTACGAAAACAAAAAAAGTTAGATAACAAGACTTATTTTCAAATGTACCCTTCTGACTGCGTACCTCCACGTTTATATGGGGTCATAAAAGCTCACAAGCCAGAAAAGAACTATCCAATGCGGCCAGTCGTTTCTACTATAGGTACCCCACCATATGGATCATCAGAACATCTTGTAAAAATTATACAACCAACCTTAAACAAAAACAAAACAAGATTATTAAACTCCTCCTCGTTTGTCAACGAAGCAAAATCTTGGTTAATTGATCCAAGTGAAATTCAAGTTTCTTTTGATGTGGTGGCGTTATATCCCTCCATTCCAATTGACAGAGCAATTCCTGTGATTATCGATATTTTAAACAACGATATTGATAATCTTAAAAAAAGAACCAAACTAACTCTTAGTGATATACATGAAATGATCGAACTCTGCCTTAACCAATGTTATTTTTTATACAAAAATGAGATAAGATCTATACCAAATTCGGGACCTATAGGTTTGTCCTTAATGGTCGTAGTTGCCGAAGCGTTTTTACAGCATTTGGAAGCAAAAGCTCTTATTATTGCTGAGGTTGGTCAATTTTCGCCAAAGACTTACAGAAGGTATGTAGATGACAGTCATGCAAGATTCGACTCAATACAAAATCATGATAAGTTTCTGGAGTTGTTAAATGAACAAGATCCAGCAATAAAATATACTTCAGAAAAAGAAAACAATAAAAAGGAATTAAACTTCTTGGATATAACTGTAACCAATACTAATAACTCATACTATAACTTCAAAATCCATAGAAAGTCGGCTATCACTAATATACAAATAAAACCTACATCAAACATTAATCCAAAAATAGTTATGGGTGTTTTTAAAGGTTTTTTATCTCGTGCCGTTAAAATTTGTTCCAAAAAATATCTTGATGATGAAATACAGTTTTTAATAAATATGTTTGCAGAAAATGGACACGATAGATTAAAGCTTGAAACAACTGCTAAGAACTATATTCAGAAAAGAATCAACCTTTCTAAAATAAATTATAATAAAACAGAAACATTTAAATATACAGTTAAACTTCCATGGCTCCCAAGAATAGGTCCAAAACTAAGAAAAGAACTTAAACCTTACAACGTCAGAATAATATTTACTACACCACCTACGTTAAAAAACATCTTATGCAACAACAAGTCTAAGTTAATTCCAAATAGCAATCCCGGTGTCTACAAACTCACATGCTCTTGTGGCAGTGTATACATAGGCGAAACAAAAAAGAAGATTTTAACGAGATGCATTGAACATCAAAAAAACTATTTAAAAGGTAAATGGGATGCATCTGGTGCAACCGAACATGGTCGAGAATGTAATGGCATGTTTGATTGGTCAAATCCGAAAACTCTAGCAATAAAATCAGAGTACGATCAACGCAAAGTTAGAGAATCACTTGAAATTAATTACGCCTCAACATACCAAGAAATAAAAAATGCTCCAATACTTCTGAACCGTGACAATGGCATTAAAATTTCTACAAACAGTTGGAGACCTCTGTTTCAAAAAATTATCCAAAAAAAGGAGTCAAATAATATTTGCAAGTTTTATATTTACGTTATTATGTAATCATTTATGGCTTCTTTTTAATGTCTTCTTTGACGTTTTTAAGTAATATTTGTAACGGTTTTTTTTTTTTTGTATTATATTTTACGTCTGATGACGATCTGTGCAAAAGCAGATCGAAATATTACGAAGAATAAATTTAGTTTGTACGCAGCTGTTTTTTATGCTTTATATTCAAAAATATATATATATATATATATTCACGTACAACAAGATATGACATTGAAACATATATATATATATATATATATATATATATATATATATATATATATATATATATATATATATATATATATATATATATATATATATATATATATATATATATATATATATATATATATATATATATATATATATATATGTATATATATATATATATATATATATATATATATATATATATATATATATATATATATATATATATATATATATATATATATTGTCCAGTATTTTATCAACTCATTATAATTTATTTTTAAATTAGTAGCAGCAAATTTATATATTTGCTAAAACTGTTTAAAAGTTTTAGCAAATATATATAAAAGTTATGATTTTTTTTAATATTATTAGCATAATTGTATATAATGATACAACTGTTTATAAGTTTTCTAGAAATTATGGTGATACTTTATTGATATTTTTGCAATATTTTAATACAAATTTATTAATACAACCAGTTATTTTATACTTGATTGATTGATTGAATTTAAGATTTATCTGTACTAAAATGTTTAATTGTGTCATATTGCTCAATGGCAATATGACATGATTTCCATCATGTAAAGTGATGTTTTTTGAAAAAGTTTATTATTTTCAATTTTTGAATTTTTTTAAATGTTGGGCTTTTTTTTATAAGCCTCACTGATTTTTCTCCGATTTTATATTTGTTGTTTGGAAAATTTAAAAAATACACTAAGAAAATTACTTAAAATTGAATCAATATTATGTGGGAATTAGAATTTTATATTAAAAAAGTTTTTTTAGTGCAAACTGAAAATAATTTTTTTTTTTTCGTACTTAGGGCCAGACTGACAAAATTTTACATTATGCACAGTGGCGCAGCAAGTGATATAAGCACCCTAACTATAAAGAAAATGTGTTCCGAGCATGCGAAACGGGGAGATTTATCTTGTAGACTACACCACTAAACCCAATGCATTTTTTAAATAGACCAATAAATATAAGTTAAGATAAATATATAAACTACTTAGAAAAGTTTGTAAATTGTAAAGTTAGTCGGTAATTTTCGCCGTATTTTATATATTCGGCACCGAAGCCGATGTGCTAAGTCTCTCTCGACTAAGCAAAGTGAGATACCTATCCACGGCGCATCAAATTTATCACACAGGGTTCCCACCAGATAAAAAAATAACTCAGTTGTTAATTTTGAGTTACAAGCACTGGCGTGGAAACAGGGGGATGGAAAAACGATTGCCCCCAATTAATTCCTAATTTCTATTTTTTTAATTTAATTAATTAATTCTGACTGCCTTAACTAATGCCTCTGATTTAATTAATTCTGACTCCCCCCCATCCCCCACTTAATTTCTGAAGAAGGTAAAGGGCTTTTCACGATCAAACTTTGAGAAGGGTTGCATTATTGTTTGCTCTTAACTTTTACGTAGAAAAATGGTTGCAAAAGCAAACAGGTACTGAATATTGAATATAGTTAACTAAAAAAGACAGTCATCGTTGCTACTGAAGCTAAAAAGACTACTTTTAAAAAGCTAATTTTATTCATAATATTGAGTTTAAATGGTATAGATATATAATTTCTGAATCGAGAATAAATTTTTGATTTTTTAAAGTTAAACAATGTGCCACCTTAAATTTAAATAAATTTAAAAAAAACATGAGCATCTTTTTTGTTTATACACGGTCTGAGTCGCATGTTCTCAGTAGTCTGATAATATTAAAAATTTTTTTAAACTTTTAATTATTTAAAAAATAAACCAACCGCTCTCCACTAAAAACAAACGCCGTGGCCCATAAGCGCGTAAAAAAAAAAAAAAATACAATTAAGGTGATATTTGTTTACACCCCAGAGCCTAAAACTTATTTTATACTTAGTAATGCTTTTAATATGTTTGTTGCTATGAAAATAGCCGTTTTTAATTGCTCTTCTTTGGAGACTTTCTCAGCGGAGTCAAATGTTAAGTATTTAAGAATTTTTAAAAATAAATTTTCTTTTTTTTACACATGGTTTAAGCTGGATGTTCTCCGGGTTTGTCTTTTGGTAATGGGACTTAAGAATACTTTTTAATTGGATCGTTGGACAAGGAATTGATTGATATATATTTTTCAGTTTATTGAACTCCATGTGTATTGACTCACCGCCTTGTTCGCCATAAAATCCAAATCCCGCTCTCCATTTTTCTAAAAACGGAATAGCATGATGTTTTTATGCAAGCATATGCAACTTTGGCGAAACTGAGGCCTCGGGCCAATTTTCCCGATAAAATTGCATTAATTCGTTTATCTTCTTTTCTGAACAATTTAAATATTATTGTAATATAAGTTATAAAAAAAATCAGGAATAGCACTAAAGCATATTTTACATTATAAAAATAATAAAACTTAATTAAAATACTTAATTTTTCTGTTGAAATAGTATTTTTGGATGAAAATATGTAATAACATTGAGCAAATTTATCAAAGAGCTGCTTGTATTGTTTGCTAACTTCAATTGATTTTGCATGTATTTTTGTCCCTGAATACCCTTTGTCATAAACAAACTTAGGAATAGAGTTGCATAACCGAAGTATCGAAGGTTTCTAAATAGAAATATATTTTAATAGTTAATACTTATTCATTATTAACAAAAAATTATAGTTAATACAAAGTTTTACCCTGTTTATAATAAAATTTATTAAATAAAAGTTAAAAAGTAACAAAAACTTAAAAAGTAACATATTACTTTTAACATTTTATGCACATGATTTCCAATAAAACCATGATATTTTCCATGATATGCTTGCACATGATTTCCAATAAAACCATGATATTTTCCATGATATGCTTGACGTTGAACATTAGGCTGCTGTAATACTGTCTCGATCATTTGTGTGCAAGGTCCCTGACCCTTCTTAAAAAAATATTCTTCAAGAGTATTAGATAGATTTGTCTAAAAAGAAACTCGTAAAACACTATGCATATCAAAAATAGAATGACTTAAGGTTTTAGCGCATTGTTAAAAATGATGCCAAGGTTTTAGCGCATGGGTTAAAAATGACTAAAAGGTTTTTTAAAATTTTTATAGAAATTATTTTTAAATTAAAATATATTTTTTGCTGCTTATTTTTTGTGATCGCTCCGAACCCCTTACGTCTGGGGCTAAAGCCACTTTTGCTCCCCTCACCACGTCACTGTTATTAACAATTGAGGTTCACATATAACAGCAAACTAAGTATTCCCATAGCTAACATTAGCATTTCAAGTTTGAACTTACTTGAGTGCTTAATAAAATAGGGCATGAGAATTTGAATTTTACGACTTTTAAAGCCCTGATTACACTGAATGTTTATCCATTGGATATAATTTCTGTTAAAATTTAACAAGTGAAATTTATAATACATGGTTTCTTATTTTGAAAAATGTACAGTTTTAAAAATACAAACTTCACTATTAAAAAATTATAACTAATAAACTCTTTATCCAAAAAATACCTTTTTTTCTTTTTCATTGTTAAGTAAGTCAATATCTTTTAAGTAAAGAGATTGAACATCGTCTACATCATCGGAATTGCTAACTGCAGCTAATAAAATGACATCATTAACCACTTGAATTTGATCCTCAATATTAAGAATGTCTATTTGAAGATTCCACAACTGCTTTTGTTTATTTATAAAAACGTCATACTCTTCTGAGCATTTTATGCTGCTTTTTAGAGGTTCAGCAGCCATCATTATGCCCTATTGATGAACTTCTTCTTCAAACATGTTAAAAAAATTTAAATAAATACCAAGAGTCATGTGTAGACTAGGTAAAGACACCTAAAAAATTAAAAATAATTTATATAAAGTATAGTATTTGATATTATTTTTGAATATCATGCTCATAGTGATTTTTTACTGTCAAAGTAAAAAAATAATCAAAAATCACTTGGTCTAGTGGTATTTTTAAAATTGGTTCGCTTATCACATTATTGAAATTTTTTGCAATACTCTTTTTTTGCAATACTCTTGTCCTCCATTTTTCATAAACCTTTTATGATCTAAACATAAATCTTCCAATGTGCGATATTTCATTTCAGGGTCAATACATTTCATATCGTTTGATGTCGCATAACAGAAAAGACAACAATGCCTCCCTCAAGAATAAAATAAACAATATATTGATAAGCAAAAATTAAATTACATTATTTTATATTATTAAACATGGCCATCATTTTGAATTTTAGGTAAGATTATTGATAATTGGTTTTGTGATTCAGTTATCTCTCTGATTTTCCTGATAAAGAAAAACCTATAAATTAAAAACTTTAAATAAAAATACCTGAAGCTCCTGAAATACCATAAAGTGCACAAAGAAACTTATAATCACCAAAAATGAATACTCTAATATTTCTATCCCTATAAATAAAACTAAACGTGTTATTCGCAAATGATTGTAATAAATCTATACTCTATAGAAGTGTATAAAGATTATCAAATGAACAATATAAACATTATCAATATATTTTAACTACAATTCATCTTATAAAGATAATCTAAATAAAAATAATCAACAAAATAAATAAAGATCTAAAAAAAAAGGTCTAAATAAAGATAATCAGCTTGTTAAAGTCTTTTTTTTAAAATCTCTGAGTTGCTTTGTAAAAATGCCTTCACTAGTTTTACTAAACATAGCCCAAAAGATACCTAGTTATGTAGGAGATGCAAAACAAAGGGAAAAAAAAAAGATTTTATTATACTTTATCGCAAATCGCATTTTAAGAAAACTTACTTATACTTCATTTTTTGTAGATCTTCTATTTCTTTTTCAAATCTTGAAATGGCAACTTTAATATTGATTTGATAATCCTTTGTCTCAAAAATACTAAAAACAATGGTGTTATCTTTGCTGTTTGGGTTTATGGTATTTGCTACTTGGTAAGTCATTTTAAAACTTCCTCCGCCATAATCTCCTCCTATTTTAATCTGTATCTCTTTCTCAGGGAAAAATTCGTGATAATGAAGACTTTTACAACTATAGAAAAGTTATAAAAAATATGTATATATTAACAATATATAATACATTAATATTAACAAAAATTGGCTTGTGATGATGAATATACACCTTTTAACAACCTTAATACAAAACCCTCACATATTTTACATCACATTTTGCACTAACTAATCATTATGTTGGGGGTCAAATATGTATTAGTGTTAATATGCTATATTGTCGTACTTCTATTTGTATTTGATTAAAAATAATTTTAATATTATTATTTATATTTGATCAAAAATTATTTTCAGTTCATAAAAAATAATTAAAAAAAAAATTGAGATTTATTCAATACTTTATTGATTGACAATCAATTTGTATCAGATATAACACACTACAACTGAATTATGGATCTGATATATCAACAATTGTTGATGACTGCTGGTTTAGAGACCAACTGGCAGTTGCTGCATGTTAAAAACATGAAATTATTTTTTTAAATCATTATTTCAATCCAAATCACCTTTCTAATTGATCAAGATGTTTGAAAATATGTGTTTGCAAATTTTCAATATAACCGTAAGATGCATCTTTAATTTCAAAGGTTCCTTTAATTTCCTTTTCAAATGTAAACGGGGCATTTTCTACAATAAAGTCACACCCAGACAGTTTTTCACTAACTATTCGTTGTGAAGCATGTGATGCTGTTTGTATACAAAACTCTTCAGCCATCTGTAAAAAATTATTTACAATATTCTATAAAAATAAATAACATTTTTAACTAACTTAAAAACATGCAAAAAATAAGAACCTAGATATATTTTTAAGCTTTTCCCAAGGTATGCAGAGATCTGCTTTCATAGCTACCATCTTAGTTGCACTAATTGTGACTTTAATATTAGAATTAGCCAATATTTTTTCTTTTGTTTCTGATGGAAGTGAAATCAGAAGCTTTGAGGACTGGCTACAAACTGCGTCATTAGATGGACCAGACACAACTTCTATATTTCTTTTGACAATAGCATTTCTTTCTCGTACAGTTGCATTTGATGCCTCATTGCTTGTGACATATGCCTTTGGAATAGATGAAAACAAAACCGGCTAAAAAAAAAAAAAATCTATGAAAAATATTTATTAAATGTTAAATATTTTATTAAATATTATTAATTATTTAATTTACTATTTAACAATTATGAAATATTTAATTTACTATTTAAAAAAATCAATTTTAAAATCAAAAATTTTACTCTAGGTCCTCCACTTTTAAATGAAATTGATTTCCCACCACTTTGTTTCATCTTTTGCTTAAGAATGTGGAGTGTAGCATCTTCAACTATTCTTGGGATATGACTACTAGCTGTTAGATTAAAAATCTCTGAAATGCTATTGTTAAAAGTATACGATGATGGTGACAAACTTGATGAAGATAATGGTGATGACAACAATATTGAGACGGGTTGTGTTAAAGATTTTTTATTGCAGGCGAGCTTATGATGTAAATACACATCGTATTCTTTTACAACATTGAATTTTGTTTTACATATAATACATTGAACAGTCAACATTTGTATAAGTGAATTTGTTTTATTGCTGGTCACGAAGTCTTCAGGCAACACAGATGTATCACATTGTGGGCATAAAGATTCATTAATGTACTTTATTTTAACATTTTCAACTATACAGAAAAAACAAAACAAGTGTTCACATTTTTTTAAAGACACCGGTTGCTTTGGTATTTTACCACACAAATTGCATATGCATAGTTGCAAATAAGGATTGAATTCATTTTTCAAATCACTACTATCTATTTCCATATTGTGTATTGTGAAAATATTTTCTTTTAAAATGCTAAACATTGAAAAAGTCCAAACTCTTTCACCTATTCTAGGATGGCCAATAAACTTTGTTTTATCTCTTATTTGAGATTTTGAAGCATTGAGACCTTGACTCAGTTTTTTTACCTGATGACAAGTATAACAGTCATCACAATGATGTGTCCATTGTGTACACAAAAGCAGAGTGGTTGATGACTTTCTTTTGATTACAATGTTAATTGTTAAGTAGCATTTGTGACAAATGTTTAAAGGGTGAACCCCTTCCACATCTATTAGTTTGATGGGAAAAATATTTTCAATTTTACTTTTTTGGATGGCTCCAATAGGGTAATTTTTTTTAAAAACAAAACAACCACAAACTCTGCAAAGGAGATTTAAATTCTTGATATGCAAATCCATCTAAAATAAGTAAATTTATAAATAAAATATTTCAACACAGTATTAAAATAATATCAAAATACTAATTAGAATTCAATACAAAAATTATATCAAAATTTAAAATAATGAAATTAAGTAAAAAATAATTCACTATAACAAAGTTATAAGTGCATACAATAAATTTATTGTATATGTAAAAAAATTGTATTTAAGAACCCCCTTATAGTCAGTAAAAAATGAGTTATATGCAAGCCCAAGCACTATTCTTAACCCTAACCATGACTGTCTAAGAATAAGATTTTGGAGAGGGTATGTTTTTTATATACAATTTAACAGGGTACATTAAATACATGTCTACTGACTTCTTTTATAAAAGAAGTCAGTAGACGTGTATTTAATGTACTTATTAAATTCATTTTTACTGACTAAAAGGTGGGTTTTAAATACAAGAATATTAGAATGCTAATCAAAAAATAAAATTTAAAGAAAATATAGTAGCTCAATAAAAAAAAAAAATTATATCACAGGTAAAAATTGTAATTTATTACAAACTAATAATAACTCGAAAGATCAAAGGGGGAGGGGGTCGAAAAGTTGAGAAAAATCGCTGACGTTATTTATGGACAACCCCTTACTTGGAGTTCTAATTTTAAATATTTACTAACGGCTATTACTTGATAAAAAAACAGCGGAAAAACAATTTAAAAATACAGTATAGTAAAAAATAAAATACACCACGCAGTAAATTAGTATTCCAGTTCTCTAGTGTAAACAGGATATAAAAATGTGTTTAAAAATAATGATTTAGTAAGAATTAAAATTTAAAAAATGTAAAAAAAAAATTACCGCCTCCACCGACCTCTAATTTAATGACCATTCCCCCAAACGGTGCAAGCTCGAATCTTCACCTAACTCTAGAATTTCAACTACCTAACCAATGAATTTTTATCAGTAACTCTCCCTAGCTATTTAACTCATCCCACAGTTGCTGAGAGATTTTGTTAAAAACGATTTATTAAAAATAAGCAAAATATTTGAATCGGTAAATGTTAAAAGGCCGAAGTCCAACTATGAAAACTTTCGGGAAACTAAAAAAACTGCATTTTCCCTCGTAGTAAATTTTTGTCAATGGTTTAGTAATATTTTTTTTTGAAGGGGAAAATGTTTTTCACGTTCAAAAAAAAAATTATTGAATTATTAACAAAAATTTACTACGGGGTAAAATGCAGCATTTCCTTTTGTTTCCGAAAGTTTACATTATTGGACTTCCGCCCTTTTAACATTCACCGATTCATTTAGTCATACTATGCATTTTAAACAAGTTTTTTGAAAAATTAAAGTGCTTTGGGAAGTCATCGCAAAACAAATTTCTTTATGTATGGTAAAGTTTTATATGCATTATTCTTATTATAATCGTAAGAAAATCTTTTAATTAAATCTCTTGACGTAAAATATTGTTTTTAACCTAAGCTGGTGGTATTTATGTAAAATATAAATTTTATTATAAGTATCATATGCTTATTTTAAAAAAAACGCCTTTTGCGACATGCAGGCGTTTGTTTGTTTACATGAAGAACAAATTAAAAAACGGAACAGACGCAATGAAAGTTTTATTCAGACTAAAAATAAAATTCGGCAGAACTTAGAGATGGGCTACATAAACGCTTTCATAACAAAAAATTTTTATAATAAAAGAAACAATATTTTACGTAGCCATTAGTAAAATTGATTCATTGAAAAATATATATGGTACTTTGGCCTGCTCTAATATATATATACATATATATTAGAGCTATATACATATATATACATATATATTAGCTATATACATATATATACATATATACATATATATTAGAGCTAATATATATATACATATATATTAGCTCTAATATATATATACATATATATATATATATATATATATATATATATATATATATATATATATATATATATATATATATATATATATATATATATATATATATATATATATATATATATATATATATATATATAGTATTGGACAAAACATTTGCAACCAATATCGAACAATGCTAAAAAGTGTTCCTAATTTTACATGTCTTAAAAACGAAACGAACTATACTACCACAGCAAACAGTTCAGGAGTCTGGAGTCATTGCTTGCCATGACATGAGCAATCAGCTGACAGGTGACAGCACACAGGCAGAATTTCGTTGACAAGTGCCATTTTGCAGCGGACAAAACAAGTGCAACTTTTTTGGTTTGTTTCATTTTCTTAAGTCTGGTCCGTGTCAACGTCATGGAAGTATTTTAATAATTAAAGGAAGTTTCCAGAAGCATGCAGAATTTTCCAGAAGTTTCCAGAAGAAGCATCTGGAAGCATCCAGTAGCATCCAGAATTATCCAGATACATTCAGAAGCATCCAGACGCATCCACAAGCTTCCAGAAGCATCGAAAAGAAGCATCTAAAATCTTCCAGAAAAGGTTCACACAGGTTCATTTTACTATATAAATCAACATGTAATTCAGTCAGTATATGGAAGTCAATCAGTCAGTATTATCAAGACAGTTTATCGAAGTGAGTTTTATCAAAGTGTTTTATCGAAGAACATCAATACAAGAAGTGAAATACAACAAATGTTTCATTACATTAATACAGTCCACATCCAACCAAGACGTTGTGTTCCACAGAGCATTATTGTATCATCACAAGGTAAATGTAACAAGGTAAGCCTTGAGAAGCGTGATTATTTATTTTTATCATTTTTATGACTTCAAGTGCAAAAATGGCTCCCGACAGTCTTGGATTGGAACTAAGAAAGAAAATTATTGGCGATTACGTGAGCGGAATGTCACAAAAAAGTATTTGTGACAAATATCGCGTGAAAAATAGACCGTTTCAAGACTGTTCCAAATATCGTTCTACGGGGAAGTTGGCAGCAGATAACAAAGGTGGAAGACCGCGTTCCACCATTTCTAGAGATGATTCTATGATTGTCAGATCCGTCAAGAAGGATCCCTGGATATCATCAGTCGAGATACAAAAGCAATTAGAGCTGCCTGTATCGGTCCGAACAATCAGACGACGTGCTGTTGAAGCCGGATTGTTTTCTCGACGCCTTGCAAAGAAACCGCTGATTTCACTAAAAAACCAGAAGAAAAGACTCCTGTTTGCTACATCTCATATTGACTGGAATGTGCAGAAATGGCGAGCTGTCCTGTTCAGTGATGAATCGAAGTTCAACATCATTGGGAGCGATGGCATTTGCCGTGTACGTCGACCGGCCGGAAAACGCCTCGATTTACGTTACTGCCATAAGACCGTGAAGCATGGTGGAGGCAATGTAATGGTCTGGGGGTGTTTTTCTGCTAACGGTCTAGGTCCAATACATCGAAACGATGGAATAATGGACCGTTTCATGTATAGAAATATCCTGAAAGATGTTATGTTACCTCATACTGAATGAAATATGTCAATATAATGGGTTTTTCAGCAAGACAACGATCCGAAACACACTGCAAAAGTAGTCAAGCAGTGGTTTTAAGACAACCACCTATCGGTGATGGATTGGCCGCCTCAATCTCCGGATCTCAACCCTATTGAGAACCTGTGGGAGATCGTTAACTGCAGAATTAATCGTGAAGGTGTTCATAATAAGGATCAACTGTTTGAACAAATCCAAAAGGTCTGGGCAGCGATTCCAGAAAGTTTGATTGATCACCTGATCGAATCTATGCCTCGAAGATGCAAGGCTGTGATTGACAACAAAGGATTCGCCTCGAAATATTGATAGCGAAATACAGCTTGGCCATCATTTTGTCGAGTTGCACTTGTTTTGTCCAGAAGGAAATCAACTTCTTTTAATACTTTTGATTAGTTTATTAGTTTTCGTGTACAAATAATGAACTTTGTGATGAATAAAACTTGAAGAACTTTGTCTCTAAGCAGTTACATAGTTATTTCTCTAAATTGAAAAAATGCAGCACTTTAAAGAAACTAAATTAGCATTATTTGGTTGCACTCGTTTTGTCCGATACTTTATATATATATAAATGAATAAAAACAACTAAATAGCGGGACTTAAAGTTTCATGCCCGAAGATTTTTTAGTTTTTAGAAGATTATTTAGTTGTTTTTATTAATTTAATTACATAAAGTATAAATTGCTCTATTATTTTATTTTATAATATTGAGCACTGTCATACGAACAAGAGTATTTGTATTTTACACCGCAATACTAACCTCACTTATATATATATATATATATATATATATATATATATATATATATATATATATATATATATATATATATATATATATATATATATATATATATATATATATATATATATATATATATATAAAGTACGACCATTTGATCAATTATGGACGGTAGTATATATATATATATATATATATATATATATATATATATATATATATTTATATTTATATATATATATATACTACCGTCCATAATTGATCAAATGGTCATACTTTTCGACATAAGCTATCAATGTTTTACTTACTATCAGGAGAGTAACTGAAAACAAAGTCTACCTGAATTAATTGTTATTTTCCGATTTATTAGTTTTACAAAAAATTAATATAAAGTCCCAAAAGATTAGTTTATAATTTAATTGGCTTTTAATCACCATTAGCGAAAATAACTGCCATACATATTCTTGGCAATCTGCTTTACGACTTTGTCGTAAAGTAGATTGCCAAGTATATGTATGGCAGCCAATTTATTGAAGTCAGTTTTATGCCACTAACTAATAAGTTATTTCCACATCTTATGCATCATTAGACATTAGTTTTTGACATTACTTTTAAGTCCTCCCAAAAAAATCCGATAAAAGAGAAATCTCATGATTGGGGAGGCTTAATCATTCTGTTTAATATTTGATCGTTCTCGAACTCAGTCAAATACCATTTTTTTTAAAATATGTTTTAGATTTAAGCTTTGAGCCATTTTCTTCTAAAAACAAAGGTTTCCTATTAACCCATCTTTCCAAAGGTGTAGATAATTTTTAAAGTGTCCAAGTAAACCACTTTTGTAGTTACTCCCTCTATTTTTACCCGTCACCCGTGGCACTCCAACCAAAATAGCCCCATACCTTAACACTAGGTCCACCTTATTTTACAATCAATAATACACACTGTTTTATCATACATTCAACGATTTTTTTTTTCAGATAAACAATCTTATCTTGAAACCAAAGATTTAAAACCTAGACACGTCAGTCCACGTTTACAGTCATTGATGGCCCATTTTTTATGTTGTTTGCCCACTTTAGCATTTTTATTATTCTAAATTGGGCAAAAAATAATAAATATAAAAAAAGTTAAACACAAAATAGTATTTTAAAAAAAAGTTAATGTCATTTGAATAATTATGAACGCTTGTGTATGTATATATATATATATATATATATATATATATATATATATATATATATATATATATATATATATATTTATATATATATATATGTATATATTAGCAATAAATGTCTAATATATTATTTATCGCTGCTTTTGTTTATTAATCGTAAGAGTTACTTGTAAATATGTGATAAACACAAACATTACAGTTTCAATTGTTTGACTGTTGTGTAATAAGACACTAAGAATGATCTATCTTTATAAGCATACAATGTTTCAATTTTAATATTAATCAATTTTTTTTGTACAAATAAAAGATCAAGTCACTTTGCATAAACATTTTGAACTTTAGTTACAGTTACATGTAACTCTTTATAAATTTGTTTAAATACTTGATGGACAATGCCATTAAAACTTTGATGATGGTAGGATAAATCTTATATCTCTTTACATATAAACTATGAATGTATTTTTTCGAAGGGTGTAAAGCCGTGGAAGCTAAAGATTTGTTAATGGAATCGTTTTTATTTTAGGAGGTTCTAGTTATTTTCTTACTTTCTGTGGTTGCACATGCTCAAGGTAAATAATTTATTTTATACACAAAACTACAAGTTTTTTAAGTAATGGCTTGAAGCTTCAGAAACTGTTTAGTTTAATAGAAAAAAGCTCTATTAGTTTAAAATTTTTGTGTATACTTTTATTTTATAATCAATTAAAAGCAAATAAACAATAAAAGGAACACATTGAAATAAAAGTTTTTCGCTTGGAAAAGTAAAATACTTCTTTTGTAACTTTTTTTATTTTTTTTAAAAATCAAATTCTTTCGAATATGACATTTTTTGTGGATCAAGAAATTCAAAATATTTCTTAATTTTTTCATGCTTTAAAATCTTTCATGTAATTGGTATGAAATAGTATTAAAATTAAATTTACTAAATATTCTCACGTAGAAAAGTTCATTCTGATACATCAGAGCCGCTGTGGCTTTTCTTGAAACTCAACATTCCATATTCTTGCAATATCTGCAACTTTATCTTTCAATTCAATAAATTTAGATTTAACTTGTGAGACTTTATCATAAACCTTTAAATAACCTTTGTATATGCCTTTATAAGACTCTATTACAAGATTTAAAACAGTTTGTAGCCAATGAAACAGTTGAAGCTAATTAAATTCCTATTAAAAATTTATGTGAAAATGCACGCATAAAAATAAACTAAAATTTTTCAGTTTAATCTTTTATGTTTTATCTTTGAGTATTATTTCAAATTTATTTTTCTTTCTTTCAATAACAAGCGTGTTAAGGTTCATAATAAGGTAGATAGCCAGTAAAAAATTTGGTCTTCCAGAACACATGCAGTTTTTTCTCTCTTGCATCTTTTACAAAAGACTTTTTATAAAGCATAAATTATGGCAGAAACATTAAACGTAAGGGTTTGCATTTGTATTTGTATTTAATAGTTATGTGCTAAATTAATGTTTTAGCATTCGTATTGTATTTCATTAAAAAGTTAATTAAATATTTTTATTTTTATTTGCATTTGATTGAAATAAGTTTGTAATTCCGTAAACTAGGTTGACTCGTGTTTTTTATGGTAAAAAGTGATTTGTTATTTATTTTCGTTTTTAAAACTAAAATAAGTTTAAAAAAAATTTTTTCTAAGGGACAAGACTTGTTTTTAATATTCTATTTAGTATACCATTTTATCAATATTTTTCCTGCGGCGTAGGAAGGGTGGGGCGGTGTTGACAGATGGTTCCGGGCGGCGCTTTTTTAGGCGGCAAAACTTTTTTAAAAATTTCTAAACTTATCCGTTTCGCATCCCTGCCCAAATACCATGACACAGTCCTTGATATTTGTTAATGTTTTTAAAAGCATCAAACTAGTTATTATAACCCGAAATACTTCGAAATAATATATTCGAATTATATTTTTATCAAACAGGAATTAGAAACTAAGTATTGATCTTTGAAAGTATCCCTGAGGGATAAGACATTTAAAATTGTAGAGGACAAACATCGATAGTGTTGCTGTGATGTCTGGTCACCTAATTGGTGTTCAGATGCGCGTTTAGGTAATCAACGTCACAGCAGAATTTGTTGTATGTGCAAACCATTTGCTAAATTTAGTAGGTGTGTATGCTGCTGTGTTTTCTGTTACATTTTTTGAAACTATAAAGCAGTTATTCTCATCTATTTCTTCATTGACTCATCACTTAGATGTTTTGACTTCCGTCACTGGTCAGAGTGTCAAGTGCATAATGGAAACACTATTAAATGCAAATGGAAGATACAGTTAGTGTTATCAAAAAAAGTTACTCAAAAACCTTACATGATGTTGGTCTTTTGCGATCATTTTTGTTTTTGTGCTTTCTCCGATTGTGGGAGTCAATCTTTCGGGAATTAAATGGTATACAAGTTTATCTCTAAACAAAAGAATTGAACATACAACAATTTGATATCAAACTTAAAATTATTTTTAACAGATAAAAGAGATCAATAAGTTAATAAAGCACTTGTTTATAAAAAGTAAAGAAATTTATGATAATCTGGGCATAATCATGGATAGTCTATTTAGACATGTAAATGAGCTATGAAGGAAAATGTTTTTTTCCCTTGAGAGATTGATCCAAGAAATTGTAAGATGATTTAAACAGCTTCTTGTTTTTACTGAAAAATAATATGCCATTTTTACTCCATCAAATTTCTCGAATGATGAAAACAAATTTCAATTTCATGGGTCATGATTATGATGAAATTAATAAACAAGAGTTCCTTGTTAAAAAGAAAAAACTTAAAAGTTTTATTTCTATTGTCGCATCATAAGACAAAACAAAAACATGGATGGATGGATATCTACTTGACCTTTGCATTTTATTTTGATTAAAAGTCTTGAAAACTCAGCTCCTAATATTGTTATAATGCTACGATTTTTTTTTTAAATTGCTGGACGCGTGGCTAGTTGCGAGAGAAGTTTTTTAAAACTAATATTGGTAAAAGTAACCTTAGATCTACAATAAGTACCCCTGTTTAAGAAACCTTCCCATACTATTCATTGAATAAAAACATTGAAAAAAGTCATAAAATTGACTTTGAAAGCCTCATTGATGACTTTGCTAAAAGAAAAGTAAGAAAAATATATCTATAAAATGTTATAACAAAGTTGATTTTTTGCAATTAAAAATGTTGTTATTAATAACTCTGTATCTAGATAAACTATTTGATAAATGCAGTTGTTGTTCTATTTAAGGAGGGCGGTGCAAATCAGATTCCACTCATGGTGGCATAAACCCTTGCTACGCCCTTGATTTGGTCTAAACCTTAAAAAACAAATATTTGTATTTGTATTTGCAAAATGTCGATTATTTTTAAAGATGTAGAAGATAAAAGAATACTTGGGAGATGCTTGTTATTGCAGATAAATTTTATTATCATTAATGCATTAATGCAGAAAAAATAAATAGGCCGCAAGAAAGTTTTACTTTTGTTTGCGTTTACTTACTTTTAATAACTTATTTCATTGTAATTCTACAAAAAATGGCGCGTTTAAAGCGAATTATTTTTGTTGATTTTTCAAGCTTATTTTTCAAATAAGATAGCTACTAGTTAACCTTTTTTTGCTTTGCTCACGGTGGCTGGTGAACTTTTTTTCAGATAAAACTCAATTTTTTTCAGCCAATCGTTATCGCAATAATTTAGATCTTCCTATATTTATGAACGGTGATGTACTCGATGAGTCACCTACTCTTCATCTTCTAGGATTAACTCTTACTTCCAATCTTTCTTGGAAACCATATATCAAATCGGTTGCAAAATTAGCATCTGCTAAGGTTGCATCTCTTTATCGAGCTCGCCACTTTCTTACTCTGGATTCTATTCTCTATCTCTATAAATCTCAAATCCGGCCTTGTATGGAATACTGTTGCCATATCTGGGGCGGATCTTCTAATGATGCCCTTTTTCTTTTAGACAAGGTGCAAAAACCCATTGTAAACATAGTTGGACCTGCTCTTGCAGCCAACCTTCAACCACTATCACATCGTCGTAATGTTGCTTCTCTTTCTCTTTTCTACAAATACTATAATGGGCACTGCTCTAAAGAGCTAGCGTCTCTTGTGCCATCTACTAAAATTCATTCTCGTGTTACTCGTCATTCAATTAAGTGTCATCCTTTTTCTGTGACTGTTCCTAAGTGCTCAGTTTTTTGGAATTCGCTTCCTTCATCTTGCTTTCCTGATTCATATAATTTGCAATCTTTTAAATCGTCCGTCAATCGTTATCTTGCTCTACAATCTTCATCTTTTCTCTTACAGTAACTTCCAACTTTTATTAGTGGCTGCTGGCAGCCTTGTTGGAAGCGAAGATGTTTAAAAAAAAAAAAAAAAAATATCAAAGATGTGGAAGAATTAAAAACGAGTTTAAATTATCATGAAGAACTTGTTGAGAAGAAGATAAAAACCGCCGTTAACACAGTGGAAAAAAATAAAAATTATAATGAAACAAAAAACAATAAAAGTGAATTTACATATGTAAAAAAGAAACTAAGAGAAATGGAGGACAGGTCCAGAAGAAACAACCTAACGGTGGACGGTATCAAAGAGGAAGATAATGAAACCTGGTGCGATAGTGAAGCGAAGGTTCTTAAATTGTTTGATGAGCAACTTGGCTTAAAAAGTATAAAATTGAGCGTGCACATCGCACTGGACTGAGAAACAATAAAAAACCTAGAACTATTGTTTTAAAGCTATTAGACTATTAGGATAAAATTGCTATCTTAAGAAAGTCATCAACATTAAAAGGAAAAAACATTTACATTAATGAAGATTTTTGCGCAGAAACAAACCTAATAAGAAAGGAGTTGAAAGAAAAAATGAAAGTGGAAAGACATGCGGGGAAATTCGCTTACGTATCGTACGATAAATTAATCATTCGGGATTGGAATCAAAAGGAAAAGTAATTTATGTTCTTAATATCTTCTATCTTTTTATAGTTTATATTCGTATATCTTTTTATATACATAAGTGCTCTATTTTATATTTTTACGAATAAAAGAAATAAGTTTTCTAAAGGAAGAGAGAAATAAAAAATAATAATAAAAAAAAAAACTCTAAATATTTTAAATAATATTTGTTAAAAAATTAAAAATGGTTTCGAATATGACTGAAAACGAAAATTACTTCGAAAATAGTTCATTTCATGTTTTTAGATTAAATAATTTAAACACGCTCGATGAGCACGATCCTGATAAAATTATATTTGATGACTATTCATTAATGAATACGGAAGCACAGTATTTATTTCCGGACGAAATAAAAAAAATATTTATCGGATATTGAACCTTTTGAGAACTTATCTCTTCTTTATCTTAACATAAGAAGCGCTCAAGCAAATTTTGAAAACTTCAAAATATTCTTAGAGGAAAGCAATTTTATTTTCAATATAATTTGTTTAAGTGAAACTTGACTAACTGATGATGCATTTAGCGAAAGTGGTAGGTTTGACTTACTAGAATATGACGCAATTCACTTACAAAGAAAGTCTAAAAAAAGAGGTGGTGGTGTTGTTGTTTACGTCAAAAATAGCTTGCGGTTTAAAATGCGAAAAGACATGTGCATATCTGAATGCAACGGCGAATTTGTTTCGATTGAAATAGTTAATGATAAAACCAAAAATATTTTAGTAAACTGTTGTTACAAACCGCCAAATGCGTCCACAGAAAATTTCTCAAATCATCTCCAGAATATTATTCAAAAAGTTTCTCTAGAAAAAAAAAACTGTTTGTATTAGGTGACTTTAATATTAACGCCCTAAATTATGATAATGATATAGAAAGTCAAAACTTTTACAATGATTTATTTCGATATGGTGTGATCCCTTTAATAAACAAACCAACAAGAATAACAAGAAATTCAGCAACATTAATAGACAATATATTAACTAACTTTTTATTTGAAAACTCGTTAAAAAAAGGAATAATTAAAACACCAATTTCAGATCACATGCCAATTTTCATATCCGCTAATACGTCAAATAAACAAAAACAAAAACAAAATAAAGTCACATTTACTAAACGCCTCCTCTCATTAAACAATCAATTAGCGTTTCAAAATGAACTAGGAAATATAGACTGGTCTCCATTAGAATCACTCAATGATGCTAATTCCATGTTTAATAAATTCCATCACAATTTTTCAAACTTGTATGAAAAACACTTCCCAGAGACAGAAGTAAAAATTAAAGTTAAAACCTTAAATTCGCCATGGTTTAGTAAAGGCTTAAAAAAGGCTTCGAAGCGAAAACATCGACTGTACGATAGATATCTAAAAAATAAGTGCGTAAAGACCAAGGCAGAATATAAAAACTATAGGACTTTATTTGAGAAAGTCAAACGAATTGCAAAATCAAACTATTATAAAAAGCAACTTGTTAAAGTGGTCAACTAAGTTCTAGGAAAACTTGGCAAGTACTAAATGAAATAATTGGAAAACCGAAAATCAATGAATCTTTTCCGAAAATCTTACATATTAAAAATAAAACTATTGACAATGAAAACAATATAGCAAATGAATTTAACAATTTTTTTGTGAATATAGGACCTAAACTTGCGGCAAAAATTCCAAATGTAAATAAATCATTTAAGGAATACCTTTAGTGCAATAAAAATCAATTTAAAAATGAGAATTTAACCTTTAAAGAATACGAAACAGCTTTTAAAAGCTTAAAACGTAATAAGTCATCTGGAATTGATGGTATAAACAGCGACTGTTTTAATGAGTTAAAAGTGCCTTTATTTAAAATTTGTAAAAGTTCTCTGAATGAGGGTATCTTTCCTGATATACTTAAATCAGCAAAAGTTAAACCTATATATAAATCAGGTGATAAAACGGATATTGGAAACTATAGACCAATATCTATACTTTCCATTTTTTCTAAGATTTTTGAGCGAATTATGTTCAATAGGTTATATGCATTTTTTAAAAATAATGACTTATTCTATTCAAAACAGTTTGGATTCCAGAAAAGCACTTCAACTGAACATGCAATACTTCACTTAATTAATGAAATAAAAAACTCTTTTGCAAACGGAGAATTTACTTTAGGCGTGTTTATTGACCTCTCCGAGGCCTTTGACACAGAGGATCATAAAATAATGATTAAAAAGCTTATGATGTACGGCATAAGAGGCGTACCCTGCAGGTGGATAGCAGATTACCTGAGTAAACGTACACAGTCCATATATAACGGAAATAAAAAACTAACAAATTCATCTTTAATTTCTTGTGGAGTGCCCCAAGGATCTATTCTTGGGCCTCTACTTATCCTAATATACGTGAATGATCTCTGGAGAGCGACAAATATATCAACAATAATGTTTGCTGACGACAGTAACTTTTTTATTTCAAGAAAAGATATACCTCAACTCTTTGTACAAATGAACAACGAGTTAGATAAAATTTCACTATGGTTCAATGCAAATAAACTTTCTATTAATTCAAGTAAATCAAAGTTCTCATTATTTCACCCTTTAAAAAAAAAAAAAAAAAATTCCTATTTCTTTTCCAAAACTAGTTATTGAAAACACAGAAGTTAGTCGCGAAAGAGTCACAAAATTTCTTGGTGTTCTCATTGACGAAAATATTACCTGGAATAAACATATTGCCTATATTGGAAGCAAAATATCAAAAAGTATTGGCGTTCTATATATATCAGTCACGGGATTTACTTAATAAGCATCATCTAAAACAAATCTATTTCAGTTTTATACAAAGTTACTTGAATTATGCGAATATTGCGTGGTGTAGTACATCTAAAAGCAAGCTTGAAGCACTCTATCGAAAACAAAAACATGCCTAAAGAATAATAAATTTTAAAAATAAAAACGAACATGCAAAACCACTGTTCAAATTATGAACATCTTTACGTTATACGAGATAAACGTTTATAAAATTTTATGTCTCATGTACAAAAGTAAATTTCAACAATGCCCTCAATTTTTAATGATCTTTATGAAATAAAACCTAACATTAAGTATACTTTACGCACAACAGGCTTAATTGAACCATTGTGCAAAACTAAACAAGAACAATTTAAAATTACGTATCGTGCTCCGCATATCTGGAATAAAATCTTAGCAAAATATAGTAATTTACAAGATGTAAACAATATAAATTGCTTTCAAAAACTAATAAAAAAGAGTATTTCAAAGTATAAAAATCTTATTAATGATTTCTTTTAAACTGCTTTGTTTTGTTTTTGTTTCTTTGACTGTTTGTTATATTTGTTCCTGTCTTTTTACATTGAATGTTTTTGGTGTTAACACTATTTACCTTAGTTAATTAAGTTTTGCTTTTAACAATATTATAGGAATTTAATATTGTAAAAACATAACTAGTACAACGGTTCTTGATGATAAGACTTAATGGTCTTCTGCAAGTTTCCCGCGTTTTTATATATTTTTGTATAACTATCTCTTATTATTTTGTCTTTGATTTTTTTTTATATTTATAACTGGATTATTTTTGAAAGAATAAGGGTATCTTGTATTATATTACAGAATTTAATTGTAACAAAAACAGAAAATTAAAAAAAAAAAAAAAACTTTAGATTTTTTTATTTTCAACTTTTATTTTTTTATAAACTTCAAATGCGAAATAATTAAAAAAAAAAAGACAAAAGTGAGATAGTCGTGAAAAAGTTATCAATCACAAAAATTGCGTTAAGTAATATGAAAAATAATTCAATATATATAAGTATTTTGGGCTGATTAATAAATATCAACAATAACATAAAACAAAAAAGAAAAATAATAAGTAAAAAAAGCTTAAAAAAGTGTAATTATTTTAAATGAATTATTTAATTCAAATTACATTACATTTCTATTAAAATATTGAAGCGAAATTTAAAAAATAAAATTGCAAATCATTTATTTTTGCAAGTTTTCAAATTATTTATCACCTAAATCACTGAATACAGGACCGTTTAACAAATTGTGATGGACAAAAGCAATACGTTTAAACGGGTCATTGACATCAAGCTAACCCTAGACTACGGTCTCGTGAGCCTAAACGAAAAAACAGCTTGATATAACAGGGTTTTAAAAAAAAAAATATATTTTTTTTAAGAAACATAAACTATGAAAACATTGTTGAATATAGAACATTAAAATAACATAAAGCAAAATAATCAACATTAAAAAGAAAAAAAAAATCACTCATAAAATGTGTTGCCGTTATACACTAAAGTTTTTAATTAAGAAATTATTACTGCAAAATAAAAAAATAAAACAAATAATGAGAATAAAAGAGAAGAAAAATAAGAACAAGAAAGGTTGGTAAATGATGTATGTCACGAATTGAGAAGATGCGGTATGTGATGTAGTGGTAGAGCGCTCGCTTCATAAGCAAGAGGTTCCGAGTTCGATCCCGTCTATTTTCCTGGTAGTACCGCGCTCAACTTGTTTCTCCGCGCAGCGGTCTTGTTCGTCAAGGTTCGTGTTTCGGAGTTAAAGAGTTGAGAGAGGGTTATAACCACAATTAAGTAGTCTCCTTATCTGTAGTGACCTCATCGGCCTTGGGAGGTGAATTAACAAAAAAAAAAAAAAAAGATGCAATTTTATTTGACGTTTAAACGAGGACATGTTATTTAAGTCTTTTATACTAGTATTTTTAATTTGTTTCCATAAAAATGGGCCTTTGAGCCATTAGAAAAAAATTTGACTTTTTAAGAACATTTTGAATCTAAATAATTGTGTATTGTAGTATTTGAACAGAGACTTACTTTTGAGAAAATTTAAACGAAAAAAACCGGAAAAAACATTTGCTGGTATTACTTTAGTATAGTAATATTTTTTCGTTTAAATTTTCTCATTTTTTTCCATGCTTTATATAAGGTTACTTTCTATATATATATATATATATATATATATATATATATATTATATATATATATATATATATATATATATATATATATATATATATATATATATATATATATATATATATATATATATATATATATATATATATATATATATATATATATATATATATATATATATATATATATATATATATATATATATATATATATATATATATATATATGTTTGTGTGCCACAAAATTTGAAATCAACTTTTGAAAGCTTTTTTATCAACCAATTTTGCTCAAATTTTGCACACTTAATCATTTTCGATGACAATACAAGGAAATGGAATAATTTGACCAAAAAAAGTTAATTAAGTTAACAAAAATTTAATTTTTATTTCCCCATACATTTTATTTATTTGATATGAATTGCGTATTACGTCACAAAAATCATTGATTTGCAAATTATTTGCAGTTTCGAAGACATTAAAGCGCAGCACAGTGGGCCAGAATGCACTTTTACTGGACAAAATTCCTAACTAATTTAATATTAGAGCTATATTCACTAAAATTAGTATGAGTACTAATATGATGTCTGCGCTTTTTATGAAAATAATATTTTTTTATTTCGTTGCTATGGATACCTTTATTTTGCTTAGCAACAACCTACTTTTGTTATCTGCAGATATTTTATAAGTGCTATATTCACTAAATTTGGCATGAGTACTAATATGAGATCACACTTCTTACAAAAGGGATAATTTTTTAAATTTAGTTGTTATGGATACTTATATTGCTTAGTTACCGGATACTTTCCTTAGTTACAAAGTGGTAAATTGACATTTGAATATCTTATCGGATTTTTGACCCACCTATATTGAATAAAAATTGAGTATTTAGGTAAATAATGTTTTAGGAATAATAAAAGCAAAAAATAGTGCAAGAAAACGTTATCAATTTTAAATTACATCAAAAAATTATAAAACAATAATATCGTTTGAAGATTGTTTAAGTAATTGTAAAACATCTGAAGGAAATGCTTTATGATTTGTTTGGTGTGATGTTGATTTACGCAATGATGAAATAACAGAATCACTGGAAACTAGGAGTCTATTGATAAGATCAGTATTTGTTGCTTTTCTGGATGTTTTTCGGCTGAAATTTTCGCGATAAGATTTAAAGTCTTTATTTCTAGCCTCTTGAGCTTCCTCTGACATAAATCCGATGGGTAATGTAAGGCTTTTAATTATGTCATGTCCATGTATCAATACTTTGTGAACTGATTGAGCCATGTAATACCATGGATAAAGGGACACATATAGTCTAAAAGTGTCAAAACAATAATCCATGAACTTTATGCAGTCTACTTCATATCCTGAAGAGAGCGTTACCAAGATAATGTAAAATCTGAATATAAGGTTTTGGTCAATACCCAGAATTTCAGCTGTTTATTCATATGCTGCAAAAGCACGCCTTGAGGTATTGCCATCATTACTTGTTCCAGAACCACCACTTTTAGGGAAATCAACAACAAGTCCCATTTTGTTCATAAAATCAGTCTGAATCTTTTGTTTAGCTACAGATGCCTTTTCTTTGTGTTCTTTAGATCTTGCTTGCCACTTTCTTGTTTCTTTTTTATATGCAATGTGCAATAACATCTCAAAAAATCGAATCCATGCATGAAGACTGGAAAGACCATATTTGAACTCTCTGTTAGTATAATCTATATTAAGGATATCAAGACTATTCATATTTTTTGGAGAGACACCACACACTGAACAGCATTGGTATGAGTTATTTTTTTCAGATAATATTGTTTGAACCTTCCCATCAATCATTGTAAGTTCAATAATACAATTCACTTCAATAGAAGATCCGCAAACCTCTAATAAAATCATACCCAAGCTTTCTATCTCACTTTTAATGTACTGATCTTCTTCAATCACAGATTCCTTGGATTCCATTTTGTATGCAAATCTTATGGGTCTACAATAGGCTGTGGAGGACGACTTTTGATTTCTCCAAATAGGCACCTTTTCGTTGCTGTTGTTAAATCCAGTCAAATCCAATGGGACAAGACAAGTAATAAATAACGATTCTTCACGCTTTAAATCTCTGTTAATGTCGGGTTCTGATAAAACTTGTTTATAAATGCTTTGGCCAGTAGCACCATCAAAACCAGCCTTACACGTTAGTGTCATTGTTTTTATTGCTTTGTCGTTCAATATCAAGTGCCTTAGCACAGGTTCCTGAACTGCACAGATTCTTTGCAAAGTATGAGTCATTAAATCTTTTAAAGGAACTGAAGCTGAATAGTCCTCCACTGTTATGTTTGCAGGATAACATTTCAATTTTGCATCTCTGACATCATTGTAAGCGGGGTAGATGTTATATTCTTTCTCCAAGGCTCCGCTTCTAATCAATTGATAGGAAGCTTTTGTCAGACTTGCATCAATTATTAAAGCCAGCACTTCGTCTGCTGAATATTTAGTTGCTTTATCTGTATTTGATATATTTAAAACATTCTTGGCAGCAATAACAACAGATTCATCTCTAAATTTTTTATTAGCAGCAAAAAATAATTCATTGGATGAATGAGATTCAATTAAACAAGATACACGCCGTTTTTTAGTTTTATTAGAACTATTATCAAATGCAACTGGTTTTCGACCACGTCTACTTGCAGTTGGTTCATTGTCTTTTTTTCTGACAATTAAATATTCATTAAGCCAGTTCACAAACTTCTTTTCAAAATTTTTCACAGTATAGTTTGCAGATTTCCACTTTTTTTTATACAAGTAAACAGATCGTTGAACAGCATGTCTAAAATCAACGTCTTTTAAAACAGCAAATTTTGGCTGAATAAATTTTAATATATCTTCAGTAATATTTTGTTTTGAAATACTAAGATTGTTTTTTTGGAGAAAACTATGAATGTCTAAGTTTAACAAAACCATATCTAAATAATTATTGTAACAAGTATTTTGTATTTAAAAGTAAAATGTTATAATATATATGCCGCCTGGACTACTAATACTTGTTAGTAATTAAGTTACTACAAGTGTTAGTAATTAAAATTAAAAGTAATTAAATTACTGTCAGTGTTAGTAATTAAATTACTAACAACTACCGAAAATATGTTGTTGCTATGTTATGCAAAGTAAGGTATCCATAGTAACCAAAAAAAGTTAACCTCACAAGAATTCTGAATCTCATTTTAATACATACCCCCAATATTGTGTATTTAGCGCAAGTAAAATACTGTTAAAACAACGTTAATGTAAAAATGAGTTGTTGCTATGCAAAATTTAGTACCATAGCAACCAAGTTAAAACATACATAAAATCTGAACGGGGATTTAAGGGGACGGGCAATCACTTAAAACTCAATTGAAGCATCATATAGCTCAAATAAATATAAGACAACACATGGCAAATTGTGGTAATTATTAGTTATTGTGCGGCAAAAAATAAGTTTCTTAAGAAATTTTTTTTTTTAATCTGTGATTTTCAAAGTATAACTGAGATAACATGCTATGACAAATTTATTTCACACATTGGTTTTTCTTATCTCTAAATACTCAAGAATAACATGTACTAATTTTTTGTTTCAAAAACGTAGATGTAATTGAAATATAACACAACGTTGATGTCACCGTTAATTACTTATTTATAATTTTTTTTATTTTTTTATTTTATCTCAATATTCAAATGCTTAGAGTCCTGGTAACTAAGGGATTTAATATAAATAAATTATCAATAGATTTCTTCTAATATATGTAGATACTAAAATTAAATAGGTTTTCAAGATTAGACAACTAAAATTTTTCCCATTTTGTCCACCTACTGGCCCACTGTGCGCAGCGATCAAGGGCTGTCGACTTGCGTAAAAAAATGTTAATTTGTTTGCAGAGGATTATGGGATGCCCGGGTAGAATAACATTTAAAAAACAAATTAAAAACGAATATATATATATATATATATATAAAGTTATATAAAGCAACAAATGCTATTAGTAATGAAATATTTCTAAATACTTTATTATTTTTTTAATCAAATTTTGGACTCGTTTTGTTAAATTACATTTTTGACTTAAAATATGAACCCACTTAAATCTGGTTGCTATAAAAAAATATAAAACCACTCTGAAAACTAGAAAAATCAGAAATATATATATATATATATTAGGGTGGTTCAAAAATAGGTCATGTCAAAAATTTGAAAAGAGCCCTAGCTTATGATATGCCTTGACCCCAAAATAGTACTTAAATTTTTTTACAAAAATTTTTTTGATCATCGGAAAGGTCCCCACAAAGGGCAAAAGGGTCAATTTTTGCCCCGTTTTAAGAAAAACTTTACCCCGCTTGTGGGACCCTTAAATTTTAACCAATTTTGAAAAAAAATTATCCAATAACATGGTAATGAGTTATACAACTTAAGTTTAAGGGGCTCTTTTCATAAATAGTTTTTTAAGTAACATTCAGAAGAATGATAAAACATTGAAAATCATCAAAACATAAAATGTTTTTTTAAAAAAAATAAGTATTTGTTTGAATACAATAAAAAAAACTTTACCAATACAAAACAAAAACCAAACATTTACAAGTGTTTCAAAAATAAAAACCAAACATTTACAAGTGTTTCAAAAAGTAGATATTAAATAATACTATTGAGTGCAGCTTTGGCATGATCCGACTTTTTTCTACCATTTCGATTTCGCTTGTACACAATAGTAAAAAGAAACGTATCTTGCCTTTTCTCTTCTGAATGTGCTTTATTAACAAGTTGTTGAACTAATTTGACTGTTCTTTCTGAACAATCATTCACAACATCAAGATTCATGATGGCTGTTCTTGGCAAATTCTTGATAGAAATCATTTAAAATCCAATACTCTGCAGGAAGCTTCATCCATTGAACCTCAGCTTTCCATGACCAAGCATGTCAAATATAAGCCAGGACTTCTCTGTAACTAGTGGAACTAAACTGGGAGGCTCATCCTGTGAAAAGTTTAAGTTCTTCAGAATGTCTTTATCCAACACCTGTCTTTCTAAGGAATACTCCTCTATAGAGGGTTGTTTTAGACCAAATAGTCTCTTAGCCATGTTGCTACGTTCTTTACATTTCTGATCTGCAATTGCTATAATGACTAAATATGGGTCAAGGTACCAAGTATGTCGCATAATGGATTCAGAAACAGCTTGAGCTCCAGCTTTATTCAATTCCTCAAACCGTTTCATCTGCCAGTATGCTTTCATATCCTAATAGTTAAGGGTTAGATTTTTCAATGTTTAATTTAAAAATAAATAATATACCTACTTTTTGTATTTATTCAAAATTATATCTTTATTTTAAAACAATTATTCAGACCGTGTACCTGCGTTGGAGCAGTTGAACTTAGCTCCGCTTTAAGAAACCATTCAGTGTAAAAAATGGAAAGAAACTTTGTCATTTCAGTGATTTCATCCTTGCTGTCTTCATTGATTTCAGGGATTTTTTCCATAAGTAGAAACAGTTTTAGGTAAAATAAACTTTTACCCATGAATCTGGCATGATGAACAGCTCCAGGATTGTGAAGTTTAAACCTGTCAGTGTGTGACAGTACCATCAATGTAAGTTCAGCCAATTCTTGATAATCTTTACGAAACTTTCCATCCTAAACAAATTTTTTTTCCTAAGTTATAATAACTTAAATTACTTACTACAAATTTGTAAAACTGGAAAATTATATGTGAAGTACTACTTTACTATACTATTTTTTGGAAGTAAGAAGAGATAATTAGATTTTAAATTAATTTATAAAGCTATTGTTACTCACCTTCTTAAAAACTTTAGTGCTAATTATATATCTGCAAAATTGAATAGCACTCAGCCTTTGTTCATTAGTCCAGGAATCAACAGGAGTTGATAATCTTTTTAAATCTTGATTTGCAGTATCTAGATCATTCCAATGGTTCTTCAGAAGTTTAAATAATTTGTTTTCTGGTCCTGAAGTATGACTACTTGGATAAAGCTCCCAAAAATGGGTAACATGACGCTCAACAATATGGTGTCGACATGCAGTTATTAACATAGGGCGCTGAAAGTGCACAATGATTCTGCTACAAGCTCCTTTTGCTTTACCTGTGTTGGCGCTAGTGGTATCAAAGCAAAGACACTGAACTTTATCCTCTAATCCAAAGTTAGAAATAAGTTCTTCTATAGCTTCTTTTTGGTGTTCTCCAGAACCTGAGTCGATTACTGGAATTCCAAGTAACTCGGTTTGTCCTTTAATCCTAGCAAGAACAGCTAACCTATCTTTTGAAAACTGTTTTCCTTCAGTAAGTTCTTTCACAATTTTTCCATCAAAATGAATTGTTATCAGAGAATTTGAAGATTTAGAAATGCTTTTTATATGGTCTCTGATTTCATTTGCACCCATTACCACAGCATTCTCTGCTGCTCTGTATGATGAAGATTTAGAGCATACAAACTCAGACATGCATCCTCCAGAATTGACAATAATACTGCTAAGAATTGCTGTATGTTGATGTGGAGTTAAACCCTCTCCAACTGCTGTGTGAGCAGTACGGTGCAAGATATCCTTTGGTATGTTGACAGAATTTGTAGGATCAATATATGACTCAATTTCAAATTCACTATCACTTGAATTGCTTTTATTGGTATTAAAAGAACTTAATGAATTTTCAGAATCAGTATCTGATACATTGTTTAATTTATTATAACTCCATTTAGATTTATACTTTCTTTTTAATGAATATTGAAATCTCTTATCCAATCCCCCTAACTTTCCTTTCCTTTCCTCTAATTGGTCTTTAAGAAAAGCTATGTCTTCCTCTTTGTCATTTTGGTTTCTCAACCTATCTTTTCTTATTTTTTCAATCATATTTAGTGGGTTTTCTCCAATCCAGAAAACCTTTTTCATATTTTCTTTAAAGTTCTTTCTTTTTTTAACTTCAGCAGCGTTGTTTCTTTTGCTTAGGCTTTTCAGCTTCATCCAGTCTTTCACCATTTTTGTGACCTTGATCCTATAAAATGAAATTATTATTATTAAATGCTTATAAAAACTTAAAAATATATTTTAGTGTTTTGATAAGGTTATACAGTTTGATCTATCATTACCTTAGCTTCTGAGTTGTAATTACTTCAAATCCACCACGTGTCCATGGAACTACAAGTTTAGATATTATGCAGCAATGTAACTGACTGGTAGGATAATTTGGTGAGAATGATCCACTTTTGTTTGGACATCCTACAATAAAACTCAGTTTAACTTCAGGTTTAGATTTTCTCAGAAAGTTGTAGTATTGAAGAATTTCTTGTGTAGTTGCAAATTTATTGTTAGGAATAGTACAATTTCTTTTTCCCACTAAAAAAGTATCATCAACTCTTTCAATTTTCTTTTTGGGTGGCATCATATAAATTATTAATATTTTATGTTAGTCTAAAATTAAATGTTTACATATAAGTATATTAGATGAAATAACAAGATTATATTTTAATTTTGAAAATGAGATATTTATTTTTTATTTTATTTAAAATCTTTTTTATTCTTTATTCAAAACAAAAATTGTTCAGCAAAAAAGTTATGTTTTCAAATATTAAATTATACAAAAAAATTGAAATGTAAGATATTTTGAAAATACCTACAAAAAACCCGCTTTTTGTTGAAAAAATGAAATTCTTTGAATGTTTATTTTTGAAAAGAGCCCCTTAAACATAAGTTGTATAACTCATTACCATGTTATTGGATAGTTTTTTTTTTTTTAATGGTTGAAGTTTAAGGGTCCCACAAGCGGGGTAAAGTTTTCATTTAAACGGGGCAAAAATTGACCCTTTTGCCCTCTGTGGGAACCTTTGCAATGATCAAAAAAATTTTTTTAAAAAATTTTAAGTACTATTTTGGGGTCAAGGCAGATCATAAGCAAGGGCTCTTTTCAAATTTTTGACATGACCTATTTTTGAACCACCCTAATATATATATATTTATATAAATATATATATATATATAAATATATATATATATATATATATATATATATATATATATATATATATATATATATATATATATATATATATATATATATATATATATATATATATATATATAATTGTTGTTATTATACAATTGAAATTATTTGTGTAGCAAACGTTCCATCTTTTTATAGTTTTTTTTATTGCGTGGAGAAAGATCTCGGTTATACAGTTTAATAAAATAAAATATTCGTGATATGACGAATATGTGGACTATTTTTTTTTGTAGGTAAAAAGCATGTTCGAAGTGATATTTGAATAAAAACTCAAAAGAACATATTTCCATTATTTTGGAAGATAATCTAAAAGCCAGGTTTTCCATATCAAGCCACTTTTCAATATATTCTATGAAAACTACTTCCATATTAGAAATCAAAGAAACTAACGATGAATTTGGATAACAATTTTGGATGTTCGTTTGTTTATTGGTCTCCATACCATTCTTACTAGCTATTGTAAAATCAATCGATTCACTGCAAAGTACTACATTACAATGTTGACACAGAGAGATTTTTTTTATTAACAAGTTAGAGAAATATGTATGTGATTGTTCAATAGATTGTTTTATAAGGATAGCAACAGGAAATCTGTTTAAAAGAACATTATTTTTTGTATTATTATCAAAAAATAGACAATCTTTTTTAGTTAGTATTTTTTGTGAATTTTCAAATAAGGAATTTAGATCCAATGCCACACTAAAATCTGTTTCTGCCAGACAGTTGCTATTAGACTTACTAGTTTCTACTGACAACAGCAAAAGGGCATTCTGGTAAGCTGCTCGAAATTGTCTTACAGTCGGTCTGTCATTCCACCCTCCTTTACTCCGTATAGTTCCAAAAAAACTTTCAAAGCAATCTTGGTTGAAGCGAGATGTGCAAACAAAAGGAAATCCTTCCAAGAGAAGCTCCTGGCACAATTCTAGTATACTGTTAATTACATTTAACCCCCAATGACTTTAAATTACATTTAACCCCCAATGTCTAGCTATCTTGGATTGGGATTGTACATCACAAAACTTCCATTTCTTAATCCAAGTTTGAAGTTCTTTTAACAATGTAATGTTATTTCCATTAGTTGCTATAGCACAACGAGCAGGTTTGTCACCCTGAAGCTTTCTTGAATTTATCAGATCAAAAAGAATATCCATTTTTTCAACAAATTGGGCAGTCACTCTTACAGTTGACGGTAATATATTTGCAGTGACACACAAAGACAATGCGGTGGCAACCTGATGACTTAATACTTGTGTTGCTAGATTAACTCTCATTTTTAGAAATGCTCCAGGATCGAGATGTTTGTCAGTCAATTTTGGTGCAAGACGGATAGGATTGCATTTGTCTAGCTCATACAACATTCTAATGTGATTCCATCAAACTATATTACCATCAATATTAATGTTATGTCGCATAAGATTATTGCAAACACTTTTAATTAGATGAGGGGGATCAAAGATAATATGAATTCTATTTTTTAAAGACGGGTGTTGAATATAAGATTTTATTTTTAAAAAACCAAGAATTTTAAGTGCTGCAATATTAGTTGATCCTTGATCACACACAATACACCGAACTAACAATCCACAGTCCTGAACTTTTGATATAGCTTCTTGAATAAACTTAATAAGATTAACTGTTGAAACAGTTGAGTTACTGAAAAAATATGCAATTGGTTGTTTCCATTTAGTGGCAATACCTCTGATAATAAAAACTAGAGCTTGATTCAGTGGTTTCGTGTTCTTTATTCCAAAAACAAAATCTACACTTTTATCATAATCTAAGTGTTGTTTAAGTGCCATCTCATCCAATACTAAACTGCAATTACGATCTTGTTGATTCATGTTATTAACACGAAGTTTTAGTAAAGTAAACAACTTTTGTGAGAATCCAGTTGGCATATCGCCATAAGCTCTTGTTAGAAACAATTTCAATGTGTTGCGACTTGGTAAAGAAAATATATTACTTAACATTTTATAAGTTTGTGGACTATGAAAAATAACTCGTAGTCCAAGTAATTTATCCGATATTGTCCAACGATTTCCTTTTTTTATGGCGGTAGCTCATTTTTATTTGACTTGTAAAAAATTTTTGTTGATCATCTGAAAGAAAGTTTTTAGATAATTCTAAAATATGATTAATTGAGTTATTGCAACTTTTATGCTTTTTTTTCTCTAATAGTTTTATTTTTTTTCGTAGCCTGCATATTGTAACACGAGATGTACGCAATGAATTTAAGACTTTTCTGTACTTTTTTATATTTACAGTTTCTATATTGGCTTGAGTGTTTTCAACTTTACTATCATTATTTTCATTTTGTATTTTTTTAACTTTTAAAGGCAAATGATTTCTTTTGGTAGGTGGTTTTCTTTTTTCTCCTACAGATGGTGGTGGATTGGGAACATTAAAAAATGTAGGGATTGCATTATAAAGCAGACATTTTCCTCCATTGTTTGTAAAATAGTACATTGAAATTTCAAAATGGTTACTACACAAACGATATTCTTTGTTCAAAACTTCAACAGACTTTCTATCTAGATCTCCTCTTCTACAATTTATAACCCATTTCTTGCACCTTTAAAAATAAGAATAACATATACTTTTTGTTGCATACTAATTGAATTACAATTATATTACATAAATTAATCAGTAAAATAACTCGATAAAATGAAAACAAAAACTTATTCTAAAGGAAAACAAATACACATAACTTATGTGTATTTGTTCAAACTTATGTCATAAGTTTGAAAAGTTGCACAATAGCCTACTTAAATTTTGTGTTACAAAAATAATGTGTTGAATTAAAAAAAATATATATATATATTAAGTACTAAATTATATAAATTAAGTACTTAAATCATAATGCTTAGTAAAGTTAAGTATTTACCTTTCTTTGTCTCTTGGAAAACGAAAAAAGGACAAATTTTTATCGGCTACTCGACTGGTATTTGTGCAGTTAACTGCTGCACAATATAAAGGCATTTCTTTATACTAAAAACTATAACTTATTGAAGAAAAAACGCAATATAATATACAGAAAACAATTTACAGTTTCATCCAAATTTGTTATGAGAGTTAATTTTTATACTACCTACACATCCCATAATGCCTTGCGCATACGATTACACTTTAAACTATGTAAATATACAAGAGTTGACAGCGCTTGGCAACGATTCAAAACCTATTGTTTTAAGTTATTAAGTAATAAGTCTTAAGTGATTAAGTTAAAAACCTATTGTTTTAAGTTATTAAGTAATAAGTCTTAAGTTATTAAGTTAAAAACCTATTGTTTTAAGTTATTAAGTAATAAGTCTTAAGTTATTAAGTTAAAAACCTATTGTTTTAAGTTATTAAGTTAAAAAGTCTTAAGTTATTAAGTTAAAAAAGAAAAATTTAGTAAAAACAGTAATTTTTAAATTAAAAAAAAAAAAAAAAAACAGTAATTTTTCCTTCTACAAAAGATAACAAAAAAATAATTTCTAGGCCCAATAGAATTCTGCTTGCATAAAGCATGGATTTGAAGAAAGAATTTTTTTTTTGATTTACTAGTTCATTTTCTAAACTTTCTTATTTTCGTTTAAATTTTTTCAATTTTCTCAAACATGAAAATAATTTACGCAGGAGTTTCGGTATTATAAAAAATAACTACTACAAGTAAAAAAAAAGAGAAAAAAAATAAGACCAGGAAGAATGCTAAATGTTATATGTCAGGAATTGAGAAAATGCAATTATATTTTATTAACGTTATTTTACTACTACTAGTAGTAAGTTAATTTTTAAAAAAGCGAGATTCCTACATAGATTATTTCCATGTTTGGATTTATTTTGATCCGACTTTGCAGCGGATCAGTGTTGCAGCGTTGAAGAAATAGCAAAAGCTTTCTACCAATTTATCAAAATAAATTCCAAGAATTTTTTTTTTATACGGTAGAACTCAGATGGTCAATCAAAATAGGAAACTTTTTTGTTAAAGTTATATCATGACCCAATATAAATTTTAAATAGCGAGGGCTTAAAATCTTTGAACACTACGCATTTGTTTAAGAGCTTTTCGGTACATTTTTTTTTTACAAAAATCCCCAATGCAATGTCTTGATAATTTGTAACTGATGGTAAATTTCCCGTTCATTTCTAAGTTGTTCCGTTTTAATAATTACACTGTTTTTTTTTTTATTCAAGCTCCCGTGACACGTTTTTATGAAGTCTTTTGACGTAAAACGTTTAACTAACTGGAGACAGAAAGTTTCGATGAAAAAGTTTTCTTTTGTTTTTAAAGAAGCGAACTTTTTCATCGAATTTAAGAACAAAAATTAAATTTATTATTGGGACAAGGTAATACTTTAACGCCAAAGTTTCCTATTCTGATCAATCATTTTTTAAAGAAGCGAACTTTTTCATCGAATTTAAAGACAAAAATTAAATTTATTATTGGGACAAGGTAATACTTTAACGCCAAAGTTTCCTATTCTGATCAATCATATATATAAGTCTTTCATACAAAAAATATGGTCTTGAAATTTATTTCGAGCAATTGATAGAAGATCTTTACTATTTCTTTAATACTACATCGCTGATCTGTAACAAGGTCTATTCTAACAAATCCAAGCATGGAAACAATTCACATAGAAATATAGCTCTTGTTATAAAAAACATCTTGTTTCTCTTGGTAGGTTGACCAAAATTTTAATACATTTTGTCGCCTAGGATAACTATGCCATTGCCTATGGTTGCTTGATTTCACTGATTCTGGGAGTGGGTTCGTTCAGGGCCGTCCTAAGAGTGAGGGGGGGGGGTTGTAAAAGGGTGTCTAACTCCTAGGAAAATTATATTTAAAAATTATTCGGCAAATTTGGACACTAGAGTTGATAAAATTAGATCGGTAGTTGGCAGTCAGAATACGTTAGCTAAGGACCTTTTTTTTTTAAGATTTTAGTCGGAAAATTTTTTTTCTCAGCCTTAGTCGGTAAAATACAAATTTTTACTAAGTTCGAGTCATTATCTTTTTTTATAAAAAATATGCATAGATCAAAATTAAAACTATACCTTTATCTCTTTCCTTAAATTCAAAATATACACTACCAAAAATAAACAAAATAATTTTAATATTCAAAGTAAATTTTAAAATGATTTTTATAACATAAATATAACTACTGACTGAACAGGTTTCGATCATAAGTTTGAGAAATTTCTATTTATTGAACATAAACTAAATTCACAGTATATGCTGCTTCACATCTACAGTACAAAATTTGAAAGAGTATCTGTCTGAAAGGTACTTGTCAGGCCCGTAGGAACAAAAATTATATTGGGGGGGGGGATAGGGGTCAGTGCTAGATTAAGGGGCCCCAAAATAGTTTCAACAACCTTTTTTTTTTTGGTCATTTTTTTAGTCATTTTATTCAAAATTATTTATTTGAAAAATTATTGGGGAGGGGGGGCAATGCCTCTACTGCCTCCCGGTTGCTACGGGCCTGCTTGTTTAAAGCAGATAAACCACGTCAAGGTTCCCTCCTATTCACATGTAAAATTTTTATTCAGAACGTTGAAGGCATATGACAAAATAATACAGCTTCAATTAGCAAACTGCTTTTTCTTGCACATTTTCATTACTAGATAACATTTAAAAATATTATGTATTATGGCAATATACAATGGCAGATTAGGACTTTTCAGACCCGAGGCTATTTAAAAGCAAGAAATCCCTTTCTGTGTTATTAATGAAAGATTTTATTTTCAGATTTTCAATGTAAACAATGTTATTTGGTAAGGAAATATGCAAATAGTTTTAAAATTTTAGAAAGCTTTTTAAAAAGTATAACTAGTGAGCACAGTTCCGAATCTGTTATTGATCTAAAAACACGCGTTTTTAGATCAATAACAGATTTGGATCTTCATCTTCAACATCTTTGAAATGTTTTTTAAGGAAAATTTTATACTTACCAATGCTAATTATACCTTTAAATATTGGATGTTAGAGCAAAGCGTCGCATTAATAAACAATTCTATTAAGGTAAAAACCAAGGCGGTTTAATGAACAGGGTGTTTAATAACAACTTATGCGTAACTCTTGCGTAGCTGAGAAAAAATACCAAAAACTTACGCAAATTATTTTTTGCGTAACTATATGGTATTTACAACTTTTTTGCAGCATTTGCGTAAAGTTAAGGTTGCGCATGAGTTACGCAAAACTTAGGCAAAAACTTACGCAATATTTGAGGCAAATATTATATAACTATTTGTATAAAGGAAGTAGTTAGTATTACCATAGTCATAAGAAATAGATAGTCTGGAAGCACAGGTCGTTTCTATTGTTTTGCCGTTTTAATTGAATTTTGAAATCCGGCCCGTCGACCCTGCACAAGTTTTAAAAATGAGCAGTGAACTTCATGTAGAAACACAGCTTGATGATCTGTATATGGCTCTAACTGATGGAATTTTCGACAATCACATGGAAATTGAACAAGATCTAGATAATTTATTATCTGAAGTTTGTTTTGTATCCAATTTTTCTTTCGACTTGTGTTGTAAAGTTTATAAAACGAAATATGGCCCGAAAAGACATAAAACTTTGAAACACGAACAAATCAATTCAATTAGTGAAGAAAAAGGCTCCATACAATTGAGTTATCTTGATCTTGAGAAAATTGTTGAAAAATGTGCTTAAAAATTATCCAATGATTTATGTTTGCCTGAAGAAATTTGAGTTAAATTTTCAAAGCAAAATTTTTGTTTTAGTTCTGAAGATTCAATTTCTCTTTTCGAAAAATTTCAGGTTTTTATTTAAAAATACAATGGTGATGCAGAAAAATTTTATTCTCAATTATATGGACTTCTTTATGAAAATTTATTGCCATCAAAGATTGAAAATGTTTTATTGACCAATACTTTGCTTATTGAAGTTGGAAATCACATAGTTCGAGATCTTTCGGGATGTAAACTTAATAGTTGTTCCAATAGCGATGTTTCGTCATGTTATATTTTTTCTGATAAAGAAATAAGTAAAATTCAATATTTGTCAGGCAATGCTGTTCAAAAATTTTACTCAAAGTTCAAATTTTCAAAATCTGATGAGCAGTATAAAAAATAGTGAATAGAAATATTATCAGCATCCAAAATTGATTCTGATGACACCCAAAAATATGTTAATTCTAAGAATAAAGGTGGTTTATTTAAAACTAATATCTATACTCAAAATATCTTTATCCAATGTGAAAGAATTTTTCAAAAACAAAGCAAATCTTTTGTAACATCTATTAATAGCAAAGCTCTGGTAAATGAAATGCTTAAGGACACAGTAATTATAAAAGCGACATGCAGCAATATAGTTGATCCATAAATTTGGTCTTCGGTTTATCCATTTGCTTCAGAAGATACAAAAAAGTTTTTATAGCCGCAAATTTAATACAAATATTATGGCTAAAACAACTTCGTTATTTTTAAAAAAACTGTTGGCAGTTGAATAAAGTTTTTTTTTTGTATATAAATTATGTAAAAAGGAATTTTTATTTAATGGATTAAAATCCATTTAATTTTCCATTAGTATAAATGCTAATTGATTGAGAATTGATTATATCATTCATGATTTGAAATACTATAAAATTATATACATCATATATATAATATATCCTATACCAATTTATATGTTTGTTTTTATTTCATGTTTTGATATTTATTTATTTTAATCATATGGCACCAAAATAAAATATAATAACAAAGTAAATGGTTTTGATTTTATTGCCCATTTTAAATATTTCCTACTCAGGGTGGCAAGCATACTGGAAATCAGGGAGATCATGGAAAAGTAGAAGGAAATGATTTGAGTCAGAAAAGTCAGGGATTTTGCTTTTTTTCCCTCATAAGTCAGGGAAATATTCCAAAAATAAGCTTATTGATTTTCTATAGAAAAAGTATGATATGTAGCTTTTTATTGTTTTTTTTTTCCTAATAAAATTTTTGCTATTAAATTGGAATGCATTTACAAACAATAGACACTTTTTAAAAAAGTAAGTACTATCACTTTTTCATTATAAAATTCATATTTTTCAATTATTCGATTCAGGGAAAAACTTACAAAGTCACACGGTTAGCCTTAACTAAACTTAGGTCTTCTGAACTGTGTTCAAATTAATTTCAACGTTTTCTGAAAGAGTATATTTTACTGATCACTATGCATATAGTCCACCAGTCAAATCAGAAAACTCCTTTTAAGTAATTAAGGCATTTTTAAGATTTTTTCGCGCCTTTTTCGCGCCTTTTTTGTCTTTTACGACCATCTTTAAGCCATTTTTTCTGCCACAAATTTAATCGCGAAAGGCAATCATATAGCACAAATTTTGTTTAAAAAATGTTAAGAATCGGTAAATCACATCCTCAGACTATTTTAGATCATCAAAAGAACAGAGAAAATATCTTTTTTGTGGTCGCAAATGTCATATGAAAATAAACAGCCAAAGCCATAAAAATTCTAAATTTCAGAGCTGTTTTTTGGATAATAACATTGCTGATGATTGATAACCTACTGGATTGTGCCCAAGGTTGGTATACTTATTGATTTTTAACTAAATAAATGTATATAAAAAATATATATGTTATAAACGTAAAACCATACACATAACTGAAAAATTGGATACCTTGTTGAACTCAAAGAAATAAGATTTGATAAATGAATCAAATCTCATTTTGCTTAAAACTAGCATATCTTTATCTTTTTAAAGTGTAGGGGCTTAGTTGAAAAAACGAATGTTGTTGATCTCAGGCAGAAATTTAATTTTGACATTGACTGGTCAAAGATGACTATCCCGGCTAAAACACGAAATGTGTAAAATGTTATTTTATTTGTATATCTGTTGCAAAGAAATATAAAATTAAAATTTTTTATATAATTTTAGGAAACTAAAAACTTGCAGCTGTGAAATATGCAAAATCGCAAGAACGCGATTTCTTTTACGTTACTAATAGAGAGATAAGTGAAAAAAATGTTAAGAATAATAAATCAAAAATGATAATTTTAATTTAAAAAAACCTTTGAAAGCTTTTGAACCTATAACCTTTTTAACAATGTAAAGTTGTCGAAATATTTTTCATTCAGTCTCCATAGTTTTGTAACTTATTTAGATGTCAAGGAACAATTGGCTTCTCACGTTATTAAAGAAAAGCTATTTAGTGAAAGTGGTAACACCATTTTATTAAAGACAGGAGCTAGCAATCTAAAACTATCTATTGGATCTGAGAATACTCCAAAAACAACCAATTTTACTCGCAAATGTCTTCTTTATATTTAGAATTCTCTTTCCTTAAGTAACCATCAAATTATAAAACTTGCTAATATGATAAGGCACAATCACAATACTAATACAAATTTAATTCAGCACAATAAAATGATGTAATATTTAGAGTAAAACTTATCATACACAAAAATTAATAATTACATAGTTGTTGAAAAAAGAAGAAACGCTGTAGTACCTGGACTGAAAGACTGTGTCTCTGGTTTGAACAGCTATCTTCTCCCATTATTTAGCAAAGAAAATATTTTATTTGAATTTAAAAATAAACTTTGGAATATAAAAATATTACTGCAATGATGTTAATCTTTTTATTAAACTACTCCTGGATCTTAAATGTGTTGAATTCTAAGAATCAGTTGTTAAAAATTGCTGTTGACGGGGGAAGTGGTTTTATCAATATTTGTTTAAATATAGTTAATCTCAATAAAATTTTTGAAAATTACGGCAAAGTTGAAATAGATTACCTTAAAATAAAACCGGTAACAGCTTGCAGGTCTTTATATAAAGATAGTCTAAAAAAAATATTTAAAGATTCGTCAGTAAATGCTTCATTTCTTCTTCTGGTAGCTCCAGAAATCCCAGAAAAATACTTAAACATTAAAATATTTGAAAAATTAAATCTTGAAAAAGTTGAGCACATTGGGGTATGCGACATAAAGCTTAGTCAAACTCTTACAGGTATATCTCAAAGTAGCAGTTCAATTCATCCCTGTTATGTATGTGAGTGGGTTAGAAAAGAAAATTGGACAAATGCTCCAAACAGAACTTTAAAAAGCTGTCAAAACAACTATACAAAATTCAAAGAATCTGGTTCAAAACCTAAATGTGCACAACATTTTAAAAATTGTATAAACCCTGTACATGGAAACCCCTCTGAATTTCTTGTAGATAAACTTGTTTTACCGGAGCTTTATATAATGGAGGAAACTGTCAACCATGTAATGGATAATATGGAGCGTATTTGGTCGGAAATGAATATGAAGAAGATTTACGAACAGTTGCAAATTATTAAGACTGGTCAGCATAGTGGAAAATTTAATGGAAATTCTTCTCGAAAAATTCTTAGTGGAAATTCTTATTGGAAAAATTCTTAGTGGAAAAATTCTTAGTGGAAAGTCTTTAATGATAAGCTGCCAATTAAACTAAAGTCTTTTGAAGAATGCTTAAGGTTGTTAAATTTAGTTGTTGAGTCTTGCTTTGGATCCGGACTTGATGAAAACTTTCAAACTAATATCGAAAATTTAAAAGCCTGCCATAAAAATTTGATGTTGGAACATGGTATTACTTTAACACCAAAATTTCATATCCTGTTCAATCATGTATCTGAATTCTGTAAAACAAAAAATTGGGCCTTGGAGTTTATTCGAAGCAACTAGGAGAAAGTGTTCGCTACCTCTTCAAAACTGCCTCGCGGGACCGATACAAGGTGTCCGCAAATAATTCTAATTATGGACATAATTTAGAAAGAGCATTAAATTTTTATAATGAAAAACAATTTGTTTTTCTTGGACATGTTGATCTAAACGTTGATATTTTTTAGTGATTCAATTCAAGAAGAAATAGTTTTTAATTTTATATTTGTTAATATATTTCTGAGTATGTGATTATCCACTCTTAAACTTTGTAATATAACACAATACCATCTGTATTATTCATTTCCAATAAATTGGCTGTAACTTTTACAATAAAATTTTGAATGAAAACATGGCGGACCAAAAAATGGCGCAAAACACTTGCAAAAAAAGTCGCAAAATAAAAGGCGCGAAAAAATCTTTAAAATGCCATAATTACTTAATAGTAGTTTTCTGATTTGGTGGACTATATACTTAGCGATCAGTAAACTATACTCTTTCAGAAATCGTTGAAATTAATACAATTCAGAAAACTTACAGGATACAATTCAGAAAACTTAAATTTAGTTAAGGCTAACTGTGGTCAGTGATCAAAATCAGAGAATTTGATTGTACAAAGTGGCTGGCCACCTTGTTATTGATAATATTTTACTTTTAAATTTTTTATCTGATGATGCCCCATAGATGTGCTGCTCGGTGGAAACTCACCCAGATCCTCAACCCTTGGTGTGCTCCTGTCTTTGTACACAAAAAATCTAAAAAAAGTCATATCCTAATAATTTTTCAAAAAAAAGAAATTTTTGTATGCTTAAATTTAAATTTTTTACTTTTTAAATTATTAGTGTGTCATAATTATGAAATATTAGGAATATACTTAATATATCTTTGGGATCACCCCCTAATTCTTTTTTAACTTTTCTGTTGTATAAATCAGTATAATTTCTGGGGAAAAAAACAAGGCCGTAGACAATTTTGTTTGATGTTTGAGCTAAGCAACTCCGAAACATGAAGAAAACTCCATATTTAAGTATGTTCATATATACGAGGAATGAGGATGCTACGCAAAAAACTACGGTGATTAGAGACTGGGAACAATAAAACCCCAAAACGTTAGCCCCTCCCCCAGCTCCAAATAGGAGGGCAATGAGTCAAATTTGTTTTTTTTTTTAATATTAAACTTTATTTATATTCATTGACAAATTTCAAATTTGATTCAATAATCTCTTTTTGAGCGGCTATTATGACTTTATAAAGTTTACACCCCCTCAGTTTGAGGGTGTGTGAACTTTATAAGGTCATAAAAGCCGAACATCAAATGACTATTGAATCAAATTTGAAATTTTTTGATGAATATAAATAAAGTTTAAAATTACAAAAATATAACAAATTGTTTGAGCTAACCAACTTGTTTCAAAGTCGCTTAGCTCAAACATCAAAAAAAGTTGTCTACGGCCTTAAAAAACATAAACAAACAAATTTGATTGCTATTAAAACAATTTTTTTAGCAAAAAAAGTTCTTTTTATAAGTTCTTGATATCTTGAATCATGGTTAAAAGATTACATTTAGTAAGTATTACGCTATTACTATCGAGTCCTTAATACAAGGAAGGGGGGGGGGATTTTCGCCCAGAAATAATAATCGGGGGGGGGGGGGAGGAATTTACAAAAAAGTTTTATTATTTAGCGGTTACAAGTATCTATTTTTTAATTTTTATGGCCGATTTTCACTTAATTTTCCCTTTTAGTTTTGACATAAACTTGTTGTTGATAACAAGTAAACTTTAGGTGGTTGGTGTCTTAATAAGCTTAGGTTGGGCGCGGAAAATATCCAAAAATTAATAAATGGGAGGGGGGGGGGCGTTTTTAAGGACTCTAGAGAAAGCTTAACATTTAGTAAACATAAAACCTAATAGTGTAAGAAACATCAGAAAATATAAAAAGATATAAAAATAAAAACCAACAAAACATCTTTTTTTATTTTGTTTTTGTTAGTGCAACTTTTTTTTGTATTTCATTAAAAAGTGGGCTGTTCAATACTCCCAATACTAAAAGACCAAGAAGGTAAATGCATTACCTTTGGTTAAAAATCAGAGGAATGTTATGCTTGTACCTTGATGGGGGGTGGTTTTCAGTTGCAATTGACCCACTTCTTTTACCAAATTTCAGTTTAGAAAGATATAAATTTGCTATTTGAAACGGTCTCGAAAAATAAAAAAGGTAGTCAAACGTTTGAGTAGGAATTGGTGACAAGTGGCATTCGTCAAGAATCAGTTCTTACATCACTGCTATTTGTGATCTTAATCAATGACTTACTAAACTTTACTTATAACCATACAATAATACACACAAATGATGGCAATGTCACATGAGTTATTGATATCAATCAATTTTTCTCTGATTATGGAAAACTGTAAACAAACATCGACAACGTTGTAAGATGCTCACACAACTGACTTGTGAATTTTAACCTCAAGGCGTGCATTAAGCAAGACCTTGGAGTACTAATATCAAACAACCACTAAGTAAAAGTACAAGCAGTAGCATTAGATTTTGTTTTGCGATTCAAGGCTTGGCTGTCTCAAGAAGTCATTTTGGTGTTGAAGCTTTCTAGCTATGGAAGAAAACTGTATCAATTGTACATTAAGTACTGCATCTAGAGATTTGTGTGCATACCAGATTATCTCAAAAATTGCAATACTCAAATGTGTCCAACAACAAGGTTACTATTGAACAAAAGCGTCTATCAGACATACATAAATAAAATGAACTGGATACAACTCTGTCGTAAGATGACATATTAGTAATAATAATTTTTGTTAGTAAAAAAGGAAGAAAAAGGGTTTTCTTTCTTCTTTTTTTTTCAAATAATCAATTTGATAATTGTAATCAGTGAATGTTAAATGTGTTGCATAAGTGTTATTTAGTCCAGATGCGGCTCATGAAAATATGGATGTAAAGTAAAGGTATAAGGAATAAAAACATTACCTTGTATAATTAAACATGCTTTTGATTAAAAAATATACATGCTTATAAGGGCGCCTAATTCCTGCTAAGCCCCGGGCGTCATAAAAGCTCTAGGCGGCCCTGCAAGATTGTAGTCACTGTCTGGGACTTGGTTAATTTGCTATTTTGTCTAATTTTTTTCTTCTTTTTGGCAGTAGCGAATCAATTATTTCATTAAAATTATGTCTTTGACCTTGAACGTTACCGACAATAGATCGTATAGAATATTGTGATTTAACAGTATTGTCATTATACCCAGTATCTCTGACAGGGATTATCACGCCTGCTGCCAATGGCACGCTGCCTTCCAAAGTAGTTTTCTAAATCGTCTTGACAAAACCTTTCTGAAAGAATGTAAGGAATGCCATGTTCTAAGAGAAGCTTACAAACTTCTTTGAATGAATGTACTGTTATCTGGATACCTTCATATGTTTGCAAAGATATAAACATATTTGCCTTAGCATTAGCAGTACAACTCCAATCATTTCGATTGTCAATAGACTTTTTCCACTTATTAAAGTATAAAAGAAATCTGTCAAGCCATTCAAAACGTACATCATTAACAGATTCAAATGGCTTTAGATTTTCTTTTAAATTATTAATAGCTTTATTTTTACTTGAAACATTTAAGCAATCAAAAAATTTATCCATCATGAGACAAAATTGAGAATTCCTGCGCATTCTGGTGGACCAAATTCTTGTAAACATTGCCATCTGTTTCGTAAAGACTTGAGCAGCCAAATAAACACGCATTACTAAATAAGGTATTAAATTAATGTAATCACTTATAGTTTATTTACTAATCTTAAGCCACATTCGAAGTCTTCATAATAAAGTTAAGAAATATGACTCCAAAGTATGTGCAAACCATTGTTCCACATATAACGAGTACCTCGTCCAGAAGCAGAATTTGCAAGGTAGATGCGAACGGTTTTAATTAAGTATGGAGTATCTCAAAAGAAATATATGGAACGTTTTTCGTTAGAGTAAATATTGTGAGCTCTGTAAACTAAATCATTACACACATTCATATTTAAGTACTTATACATTCTAAAAAAATTTCTGTTTGGAAAGGCACCATCAGCTTTTGCAGAAATAACTTTTAAATGTATACTTTCAAGGTAAAAAACAACTTTCCAAAAAACAGGCATCAACTGAAATGATGTAATTCCAGTAGTTGCAAAAGTAGCTAAACTGAACGATAACGAATTAACAATGCTCTTTACGAGAAACACAAGTATATGAGTAGCTAATTCTCTAACATTTTTTAAAGTAGAAATATTGGTTTCTTTATCACCAAATATAACAAAACCAATAAGCTCTCCAGTATATTTGTCCCAAAGTAAATCTTCTTCGATATTCATATCATCAAAAATAATTGAAACAAGTTTTTTTTTGCAAGTTCACTTAAGACAGCTGGATTAAATCCCCTTGTAGGTCGGATGTAATTTTTGTAACCTCTTAAAGTTCTTAAGCTCAGAAGAGTTAAAATGCCTACACCTGTATGTTGATCATATCACAAATTACTATAAGTAGATGGTGATTTATCAGCTAGACTTAGACAATATTTTATTATTGCGGGGTGGTATCTAATAGATGAAAGATTGGAACAACTCAAATACTTCTTTGCTCTTCCCAAAACAACTTCATAAATGGTGGGATGTTTTTTTTTATCACTAGCTGAATAAATCGAGATTAGGTCTTCACTAAGTTCTGAAAAAATTTTTTTACTACATATATTTAAAGCAGATTTCATTAATTCAATTTCCTCCTTGTATTGCTTGCTTTGAAGTCTGCATTGGTGCTAAGTCAGTTTAAGTCTACTAGGAGAAGTCGTAGAAATTGGTGCATTTAATTTAGCAGGAGTTTTAAGAGCAGATTAGAGTGTATATTAGAATTTACTTTAACATTAAGTTCATGACAAAATCTGCTAGGCAGATTCTTGCCTAAGGTTAATAATTCACAAGAGTTGCTGCGATAAAATTGAATTTGATGCAGTTTAGATTTTAATAAAGAATTTTTATAAACAAAATAATCAAAATTTTTAGGAACAACATGCTTCTGAAAATTTAAAACTTCAATAGGATCAGGAACTTTTATTCCATTGCAAAATTCTAAAGATTCTATTTCAAAACTAAACTGTGAAAAAACCGCATTTAGAAATGACCTTTTATATTTCAAATATAAATTGTGTGTTTCAGTGTAAAAGAAGAACTCTCAAGTAGTAATTGAGAATTTTCTTGCTTAGATATTGACGATGAGGATCGAATAACAGCACTTTAAGTTGACGATTCTAAGCTCTTTTTTGATAAATTTAACAATGGCAGCTCCCCATCTTTTAATTGTATTTGTGTTTCATAACACCAAAATTGCTCAGGGAAAAAGTGAAGCTCACATATCCACAATTTTTTATGTTCAAAATTGTTTATTTTCTTTCGAAAAATATTATCAACAACTCAATCTTTTGTTATAATGTTAATTAATTCTGAAGCCCATTTTTTTGTGAAATCGTCCGTTTCTTTAGAAATTTTTAAGAAAGCAACTCCAGTATATCTTCTTGAGGCAGAACATCCATAAATTGAAGAGTTTTCACCAGGCATATGCAAGTATATCTTGAGTCAAGAAAAATAGTTAGTTTATTAGATAAACAACAGGATTTTTAAAAACTTGTGCAGGGTTGCAGATCTAGGGATAGCAAAAATGGTATACAATAAGTTCAAACAATCGGTCATTGCTTCCAGACTATCTATTTCTTATGACTATAGTATTACTAAATCTTTTTTTATTAAGACATAAAGGGAAAATTTGCTGTTTGTAAATGTATCTTTTTCAAAGGCAGGGCTTACATTTTTAGACAAATTGTTTTTTTTGTTGTTGCTATATTTAAAAATACCACTAAAAATCTAAAAGCAGCAAAGAAAGTGTCTCGTATTATTTGAATAGCCCTATATAGCATAATGTGCAATTACTTTTAAAAGTAATTGCAGTTATAGCATAAGCATTCTTTCAATCTATTTTGAGTATTTATAAGCAAAATAATCAAAATAATGAAAAATTAGAATAAAAATTGACCAAATAAGAGTCGTTTGGTTTTTTAAATGAGATATTAATTAGTAACAAAATGCTACCCATCTGTTATTTTAAATATCAACATTACAAGCACTCAGTAAGAACTAATTGGAGCACATTTACCTAAGTCCAAATGGGTAATATAAATTGTATTATCGTGGGCTTATATAAGATAATTATTTGTATGTGTTTTCAGTGAATGCCCAAATATGTGAAATATTGCCCAGAGAATACTAAATAAACTAGCTAAGATATACTGAAAACTAGCATTTGAAAGAACTTTATTTTTTCTATTTTTAATATAAAAAGAAAAAGAAAAACAACAAGAAATTAATATTTTTAGGCATTTTTTTGACGCCCATACCGCTCTTATGGTATGCTCTAAACAGATATGGATTCACCCTGCTCAGATTATGTAACTTGTTTTGCATAGATTCAGGAAGTTAAAACAAAATACTTTAGTTTAGCATAAAGTTTCACATTCATAAAATAATGGTAGTGCTAAACTAAAGTATTTTGTTTTAACTTCTTGTTTTAACATTTTCACTTCTCATACCCTAGGGTATAAGAAAACATCATGATAATTGTCTAATTTTCTTTTCAGTGGTCTTGTTTTATCACATAATTGACTTGAATCAACAACACTTTTATTTGCTATGAGGAATTACAGTTTCATTAAATAAAGAAATTGCTTCAATAAATTTAAAAAATACTATTGATTTGCATTCTAGTTTAAATACATACATATATGTGCGTGTATGTGTGTATATATATCTACATACATATATAAACACACACACACATATGTAAATATATATTTATTGTAAATTGTTTAAATATAGGTAAAAACTCACAAAAATATGCTTTTATTTTCTCAAAAATCTTTTATACTATCTGAAATACAACTTCTTCTAGTATTGTGTTGAAATACACAATCTGAATGTGTTTTTCAGTATTCCGAATATTATTAGAATTAACTGAAAAAGGCAATCACTTAGCAAATAATTCTTTATAATAATATAAGCTGCCAAACATAAACTGACAAATAATTCAATCATTTGGTGCAATCTTTTGACAAGGTTATAATTAAATTTTTAGTAAAATTTTAAACTCTTGAAATGTTTTGGGTTAACCAAGATGGCTGCCGTTTTAAAAATTGGCTTCAAAAAAGTTACGTGACACCATCTCCTGCTTATTAAACCTCCTTGATAAAAATTCGTAAAACATCAAATAACAATTTGTTTACAAACACCCACATTATGAAAAACTGAAGCGATAAAAAACAAAACTTTTAGATGATGCTCTAAACTTTGGCACAAACCATCGCCTTTATAGTTTAAATAATATATGGATGATTAATAAAAAGTATGTATAACTGACAGTTACTGCTATTCACCAAGCATTTGACAACATCAATAAGTTGTATTTTTTGTGGAAAAAATGTTGCTTAAATTATAATTGACGTCGTGTAAAATCTATATAAAAAAATATGTTTATTGGCTAGTTAAATAACTATGCTAGCAGTTTGTAATTTACTACACCAAGCATATGTTTTTATGATATAAAAAAAATCTGGTGCAAATTTGTTTTAATATTGTTCTTTCCAACATTTTTTGTAAAGTTAGAGATATTTTATTTCTTTGATTATCTTCATCATCAACATTGAATAATATATTTGTATATGAAATTGGAAACAGTGGCTAAAGTTGGTGTTGTCGCTACAGGTGCAATTTCATAATGCATGTCGGCTACACCCAGATGTTAATGTTAAAACTATAACTTTTGCGATTGCAGCTTTGGTAATGATTGGAAATGATTCATAATCTTTTTTGGCTTTATTATCCCTTGGATTTTGATTGCTTTCATTGCTTGGATTTTTATCATGTAAATATTGCAAAACACTTGATTTTTGTTCGTCTTTCAAGAATACGTACTTTGTAGCTGCTTTTGATTCATAACTTAATAGACATGGAACTTAATAGACAATTGAATAGCAGCATTTGCAGATAACTAACTTGCATCCTGTTGGCAGATTCCTACAGTTGTAAGCCTAATGGGAAGTAAAATTGAAAAGATTTTTGACAACATGTCAAACTTGGCATCTAAAAACATAGTGGGTGATTTTAAATCTATTAGACTTTTTTGATGCAATTTTTGAATTTGTTGAAACGTTCTATCATAGACACCAAACTATTCCATCGTGTTCATGAGTCAAAAATTAGAGACGGTTCTTTCCCGAACTCTACTTTTATATATTTTTGTAGTATTTTATCATTTTTTGTAGGTGAAGTTCTAAATATTTTGACCACTTTACAAAATTTTTTAATTAATGGTAGTATTTGCTAATGTACCAGAAAAGCAGAATTATGATATTCATTTTCAGTGGACATTTTTGTAATCTTCATCAATTAATTTGTCATCATCTGTAGAATTTTGCTTATTTTCAAATCTGGGTGTGGAAACAGAATTGATGTTGGTATCTTCTTCATTATGTAGACTAGCCTCGTTAACAGGTTTTTTGTAAAGTGCGCTGATAACAGCCAACTGAGTTCCATGCACTAAATATAGCTGCTAATGTGCTGTGGTAAGCTGAAGCGCAATAAGTGGTGATACCTACAATATCCTTCATCAAAAGCTCAAAATCATCTAACCTATCATTTGCAAGCTCAACGCATTTTTCTGCTAGAATTGTTCCAAAAGCATGAATCAATTCTAGATTCCAAATTCTTTGTCTGACCGGACATTAATTTTTCTGTAATATCTATTTCTCACCAATGTCCATTCAACAAAAATAATTCAAGACCATTTTGTAATTTTTAGTGATCCTTTGGTATGTTGGAAAAACATCTGACTGTTAAGCCTTTTCTGATTTCATATGACGTGCAAATTATGTTGAATGATAAACCATCACATGCAGTCATCCTAACGAAAATAGCTGGTAATGAGTCATTCGTTTTATCATTTAAAAAAAGTTGTTTATAGTTACAAAAGATTTTGATCTCTTTACAGATTCTGAAGAACCTAAAACAGTGGATTGCTAATGGAAACAGATTTTCTCTTACTTTTGATTTTATTGAGATATAAACTTTAATTACACACATGAAAAACTAGAATAGCTATTATATAATATAGCTATTATAACGTGTTCTATATAGTTATGCCATTTTATGCGGTATCTTTCTGACAAGAAAGTTATATGTGGCCCAAATGACCATAGTGTTTATAAGTGAAATAAAAGTGTTTAACTCTGAAAAATAAAGGAATAAAAGTGTTAAACTTTTATATGTAAAATACTAGATAAAGAGGTTAAAGAGGTCATCACCATTTTAATACAAAATTAATCAGAATATGGTGGTGTATAGAACAATTCAGAACAAATAATTTATGAGTTTTATAAAAAGTTTTATTATGTATGTATCTATTTGTGAATAAAGTTATAAAAAAATGCAATAAGTATTATATTTTGCTCTTAAAATTTTTAAACTGATATGAGGTTATGCATCTACATTCGTGTAAGATTAAGTAATATGAGTCTAATGACTTGTTTATAAATGTTTTATTCCAAATGCGTTACTATCCTGTAAGAATATAGTGCGGTATTTGTTTGCATTTAGTGTAGTTTTCAATTGTATAAGTATTATAGCCACACAAAGATCATACACAAACCATCCTATAAGGCAGAGTGGTAGGCATATGGCTTACATATGCTTTCAAAATGTGACCAACCTGAAACTTACGGCATACAATAACACATACAAATATAGCGAAGGATTCGTTCTGATTAAGTGTGATTTTAATGCTTCAAGTATTATAGCCACACATAACTTGCACCTATGTCATCAATGTGCAACTCTATTAAAATTTCTTGTCAGGTATATTTGCATGTATGTATATATGTTGGTAGGTATGTATGTATGTATGTATGTATGTATGTATGTATGTATGTATGTATGTATGTATGTATGTATGTATGTATGTATGTATGTATGTATGTATGTATGTATGTATGTATGTATGTATGTATGTATGTATGTATGTATGTATGTATGTATGTATGTATGTATGTATGTAGTGATGTATGTATGTATGTATGTATGTATTTATGTATGTATGTATGTATGTATGTATGTATGTATGTATGTATGTATGTATGTATGTATGTATGTATGTATGTATGTATGTATGTATGGATGCATGAATGTATGTATGTATATATGTATGTATGTATGTATGTATATATGTATGTATATATGTATGTATGTATGTATGTGAGTATGTATGTATGTATGTATGCATGCATGTATGTATGTATGTATGTATGTATGTATGTATGTATGTATGTATGTATGTATGTATGTATGTATGTATGTATGTATGTATGTATGTATGTATGTATGTATGTATGTATGTATGTATGTATGTATGTATGTATGTATGTATATATGTATGTATGTATGTATGTATGTATGTATGTATGTATGTATGTATGTATGTATGTATGTATGTATGTATGTATGTATGTATGTATGTATGTATGTATGTATGTATGTATGTATGTATGAATGTATGTATGTATGTATGTATGTTAATATAGATAGAAAATAATTTATTTTATAGATTCTTGTTTTAATTACAAAACAATTGATGATTTTCAAAGAAGTACTGCTTTTAAAATAGCTTCTTATGTTCCATCAGCATGTGATAGACCATTTAGTGCTGATTGGTATCGTTTTACAAGTGGTGCTGGGGGTAAAATACCAACTATAAACCCATCTCCGTACTCATGTGGTAATAAATTTATTAACCTTTATACATTAAACTAAACTATATACGATATAATTAATTTATTTTGTTAAATTAAATTTATACTTTAATATTATAAACGGTAAATTTGTTATTATACATTTGTTTATTCATTAACTTTTAAATTATTTTTTCAACCAGTATATTAGATTTGTTAAATAACTTCAAACCAGTATATTTGATTTGTTAATTAATATTTAAACTAGTATATTAAATTAGTTAATTAATTTTCAAACCGATATATTAGATTGAACGAATATCATTATAGATTGTATAAGATTATATTTGTATATTACATAATATTAATTTTATTAATTAATAAATTAACGATAAAGTAAATTTGTTAATAATTTGATAAAATGTTTGTTTTGCTGTTGTTTTTTTAATTATTTTATTTATTTAATATTAAATAAAACTTTTTTTACTTTGATTTAAAATTTAAATAAAACTTTTGTTTTGCTGTTGTTTTTTTCAAATTATTTTGTTCAGAATTTAAATAAAATGCTTGTTTAGGCATTTTTATTTAAATTAATTATTTTAAATTAATTAATTTAAATTAATTTTTTACTTTTCATTATATTATTATTAACTTTTCAATATTACTTTACTTAACATATATTAGTTTACTTATTCAATATAGGTTTAACTATTACAATTAGTACCATTTTTTATTTAAAGTTTATTGCAAAAAGGTAAAATTTATAAAGTACAAGCACTCGTAACCGTGTAGCAATAACTAATAATAAAGTTAAGCTAATCATTAAATCATTAAAAATTTGTTACATTAGTTTTCAAACGAGTACTTTTTCTATATTAGTTTTCTTATTCTATATTTATTTTCAAACTTATTCTATATTAGTTTAACAAGTACCATTTTTTATATAAAGTTTATGGTAACTTAAAAAAGGTAAACTTTACAAAGTACAAATGCTAATAAACTATAGAAAACATATAGTAAAATCAACTAATTAAAAACCTTTTAATAACCCTTAAGGTAATCTAATACCTGATGACTAAAAAATGAGACAAAATTTAAATCAATTTATGTATGCTATTCATAATCATGCAATTGAAATAAATTAGTATATTTATAGGGAATTTAGTTCTCAATTAAAATTATATCATAGTTTTAAAATATTAATTAAAATGGCTCCATATAAAACAATTTTGCAAGAAGACCTAAGAAAACGCATTTCCCAATTTAGAAATTCGCATCTGGAAAAGCCAAAAATCTTCACAGTAAACACTTTCTAGATGAAGGAGCATTGAAAGTGACCATATATTGTTATTTATAACGTGTAGACAATAATTTAGGCTATCAACGAAAAAAAGGAAGCGGTCCAAAGGCGAAAAAAATGGACAAAAGCACATAGACCAATTGAAAAAGGCATTTGATCATCATCACGGTGTTTTACAACGCCAAGTAGCTCGATGATTCGATTGTGACCAAACGTATATATCTAAAATTCTTAAAAACAAGACGAATACTAGATATTACAAGAAGAAAAAGATTCCACATCGAAGTGAAAGCCAACTTGCTCGAATCAAACCTTTGTGTCGGCATACATATCGCAATTTTAGAAATTTTGATTTTGTCTTGGATGACAAATCATATTTCACATATGCAAATACAACATTGACGATGGCTTCTATTCTAGTGACGTGTCATCTACAACTAGCAACGTCAAATTCAAAAGAAAGAACAAGTACGAGAAAAAGGTGCTAGTCTCTTTGATTATATCGCCCAAAGGGACTTCAAAACCAATTAATTTTGAAAGCGGTTAACTAACAAGCATACATTGGATGTCTCTGCAAGCGGTTAATACCCTTCATTGATGAACATTATAAAAATGAAGATTACATGTTCTGGCCAGATTTAGCTAGCTCTCACTATGCAAATGAAGTGGTTTCTTTTCTCAATGCCAATAACATCAAATACCTGCCAAAGGTAAAAAATCCACCCATTGCACCAAAAGCTCGACCATTTAAGGACTTTTGGGGTCAGTTGAAACGCTAAGTCTATGAGGATAATTGGCAAGCAACAAGCATTCCTCAACTCAAACGGCGTATCATGAATTGTCTTAACAAAATGGATCCGGAAGTGGCAAAACGTTATGCCTCAATGACTTCAGTTCGTCTAGGTCGAATTGCTTTTAATGATTTTTTTGAAAAAAAAAATATATATATTTTTAAATATCATATAATTGTTTATAAATTTATTTTAAATTAAAATTGATGACTATGTAACTATGGCTATAATAACAATTTTAAAGTTGTCTCATTTTTTAGTCATTAGGTGTTAATTATCAAATCTAAACTCACTTATAAAATAAAATCAAACATTAAGTTTATCCATATAGATAAAATTAACAAACATTAATGTCAATTAATAAGTGAATAGTTGAACTTTGGTTTTGCGCTCGCAAATCAAACTAATTGCTTTTTAATTTTTTCTTAGGAGTTAAATATCCTGTTTGGTTAAATGGTGAAGAGCCATCTGCAGTTGGGGAAATAAAAACAATTCAGGCTTGTGTGGTAGTTGATGAAAATCCGTGTGCCAAGAAAATTTATGTAAAGGTTCAAAAATGTTTGCAGATCAATGAAGAATATTTTATTTACTTTTTAAAGGCTCTACCGGGTTGTCCAATGAGATACTGTGCTGGTAAAAAAAATTATAATTTTAATGTTAATAAATATTTATGAAATTATTTATCAAATAATTTTATGTATATTTAACTATGCTGTAAATTTTAGGCACTAAAAAAAAGTGTGGTCCTGAAGAAAGTTCTGCAACTGGTTTTGAGCCATGCTCGAGTAAATTTTCTTTTTTAATATATCACTCATTTTAAGAGTTAGTTTTTATTTAAATCCAATTGTGTATGATTTCTATTAAATCCAATGGTAAATGAATTTATTCATTTTTAATTTTTATATTCATTTTTATATTTCTACTAAATAGAATTTTTTTAATATTATTTAGATTTTATTTTTGTATTTAATTATTTTTTATTAATCTTTTAAATAGGTATTATTTACTTTTTATTATATTGTTATTTCTTATTTGTTATTATTTAAAATACTAACTTATTATTTAGGTAATTTTCCTAAGATAGATAAAGATCCAGTTGTTACTGTTGGTGTAAAAGATAAGCGTGTGAGTTTTTCTTGCAAGTTCAACACAGTAAAAGAAAGTAATGCACGATATGAAGTGACTTGGTTTCAAGGTCCAGTAGAAAAGCAAATAAAAGGTCCTGAAATCTTTTCAGATGAACAAAACGATGCTTTTCTTCAAAATACAAACAAATATGGTGAAAATGGAACATTTTGTCTTGGTTATAATGTAAGTTTTATGTATAGTGTGGTTTTTTGGATTTTAAATACCAAAATTTATACTTATATATTTATAGATGCTACCAAAAAAATAGATTGATTTTTTTTCTATTTATCTGCAAAGTAACAAACATTAAATCCAAACACAACAGTTAAGACTCCCATTGCAATATTTTTTTTCAAGAGAAAATCTTTCTTTTAAGGTTTTATTATAGTTTTAGGGTCATTATATGCCAAAAGTATCAAAATTTTAAGATTTTGACATTAACCATTTCAGATTTTGATGAAACCTGATAAGTTATTTTATATGAATTTATCTTATATTTTATGAACAAAATGGCGATTTGGTTATTTCAACAATTTACATTAAGCAAAAACTTTTATTCATTGTTATATTTAAATTGTTTTTTTAAGTTGTTTAGTTATCGCAATACTTCTTAAAGAAATAATTATTTCCTTTTTATTTGCAAACTAATTCAATACGTAAAAATATTTTATGAAGGTCTCCGTCATAGATTTAAACTTCATTTAAAAATTTTTTAAGAAAAAAAAGTTAAGAAAATTTTTTTTTTAAGAGAATTTCTTTCACATATGAAATTATAACTTATTTTTTTTTTTTATTATGATTTACTCCCAATTAGGCTGCAAGTAATTATTATATTTATTGGTAGTTACAAGAAAACAAAGAATAGAGTAAAAGAGTAAGGAAACGGTTGGCAGAAGACTTAAGAAGTTGTAGGTTGTATAAGTAAAAAAGGCATGAAGATGGAAAGGAGTTTTTGTTAAAAATTTATGCATACTAATCAAGAGCCCACTTGCATGATAATTTTTAAAAATTCAATCATACCACCTTAATGTATTAGGTCTCTGCCTAAAGCAGGTCCAAAGTTAGTATTAAAAAGAGGAACAAAAAAGGGCTTAATTTTAATTTAAGACGGAAGAGAGTTATTGTTAAAAATTTATTCATACTAATCAAGAGCCCACCTCGCAGTGATTTAGAAACACTTAAAATTTGGCCAAAATACAGTTTTTTGAGTAGCGCAATTTAAATAATGTTATTAGCTAACTATTTTCTACAGTTTCTTATGATTATAACAGTATAAAAAAATAAGTACTGAAATAATAGATTTAAACGTTAGCTTATGTTTGAAAGTGACCGAAAACAGGTTTATTTTATCATTAAAATTTTATCATTATTAAAACCTAATTTTCTCCCGAAATACGATACCTTTCATTTTAATTTTCATTATATAAAAAGATATTAGATAATTTTATCTTAATTTGATGAAACATTTGAAATGTGTTTATGCATCTTGTAAGAAATGGATTTAAAAAAATGCAATTTTAACAAGTTTAAACTGATTTTTATAGAGCTAGGATTTTTTACCTTTGACTTGCTTCGCGAAGCTAATTCTTTTTTTAAAGAGAGTTCATTCTATAAAAAACTAAAAAATGTTAGCTGCCCCTAACTTGCCCCATTTTTGTAATAATGTGGTTTTAAAAAGCTCATTTTATAAAGAAAAATTAGGGATGTAAAAGCTAATATATGCATGTAAAAATTGATTTAAATTTTCTTTCACTTAGGAATAAAATATATGTAAAGTTTACTAAACATCAATTTTATTTAGTTATTGAGGACAGAGTTTAGATTGATAGAAATGAATTATTTCAAAATTTACTTTTTGATTACATTTTTTTACAAAAAAAAAACAACCTCCTTTCCCCCCCCCCCCCTCTAAACCCTCCCCCCTCCCTCCTTTTTCCCTTTCCTTTTCTTCTTTCCCTTCCTCCACCATAATTTTATACTTTTCGAAAGATTTATAGTCTACTTTCTTTGTCTAACTTTTTTACATAATAGAGCAAATTTTTAGCAATTTTGAATAAATATTTTCTTAAAATTTACTTTTGACCTAATTTTAAGTTATTCCTGATCACTGTGTACCTGCATGATAATTTTTAAAAATTCGATTGTACCACCTAAATGTATTAGGCTACTGCCTAAAGCAGGTCCAAGGTTAGCAGTAAAAAGAGGGACAAAAGAGGGTTCAAATAAGGTTCTAACTAACTCACTAGTTAAAGCATGGTTTGCTTATTATAAATACATGCAAATTAGTAAGACTAAAGTTAATAATAAATAATTATTTGTGACTGAAAGTAAGCAAAAATATTTTAGAGAAGTCTGCACTCAAAATAAATAATATATATATATATATATATATATATATATATATATATATATATATATATATATATATATATATATATATATTATTTATTTTGAGTGCAGACTTCTCTAAAATATTTTTGTTTACTTTCAGTCACAAATAATTATTTATTATTAACTTTAGTCTTACTAATTTGCATGTATTTATAATAAGCAAACCATGCTTTAACTAGTGAGTTAGTTAGAACCTTATTTGAACCCTCTTTTGTCCCTCTTTTTACTGCTAACCTTGGACCTGCTTTAGGCAGTAGCCTAATACATTTAGGTGGTACAATCGAATTTTTAAAAATTATCATGCAGGTACACAGTGATCAGGAATAACTTAAAATTAGGTCAAAAGTAAATTTTAAGAAAATATTTATTCAAAATTGCTAAAAATTTGCTCTATTATGTAAAAAAGTTAGACAAAGAAAGTAGACTATAAATCTTTCGAAAAGTATAAAATTATGGTGGAGGAAGGGAAAGAAGAAAAGGAAAGGGAAAAAGGAGGGAGGGGGGAGGGTTTAGAGGGGGGGGGGGGAAAGGAGGTTGTTTTTTTTTTGTAAAAAAATGTAATCAAAAAGTAAATTTTGAAATAATTCATTTCTATCAATCTAAACTCTGTCCTCAATAACTAAATAAAATTGATGTTTAGTAAACTTTACATATATTTTATTCCTAAGTGAAAGAAAATTTAAATCAATTTTTACATGCATATATTAGCTTTTACATCCCTAATTTTTCTTTATAAAATGAGCTTTTTAAAACCACATTATTACAAAAATGGGGCAAGTTAGGGGCAGCTAACATTTTTTAGTTTTTTATAGAATGAACTCTCTTTAAAAAAAGAATTAGCTTCGCGAAGCAAGTCAAAGGTAAAAAATCCTAGCTCTATAAAAATCAGTTTAAACTTGTTAAAATTGCATTTTTTTAAATCCATTTCTTACAAGATGCATAAACACATTTCAAATGTTTCATCAAATTAAGATAAAATTATCTAATATCTTTTCAAATCAAATGCTTCTTTGAAATCCAAAAACAAAACATCAATCGAAATGTCCTCTTCATACGCTTGCGTGATTAAATCTTATGTTTCCAACAGGTTTGTTATACAACTTTTGTTATTACCAAAACCATGTTGCTCTTTAGAAATTATATTGTTTTCAATGAGGAACACCATCATACAATCTCTAATAATTCGCTCCATTAATTTACCATTATTTTGATGCTAATGAAACCGGTCTATAATATGTTGCATCTAGTTTTCTGCCCTTTTTAATAACGGAATAACGTTGACACATGACCATAGCTTTGGAATAGTTCCTGTACTAAAAGATTGATGAAATATTAATGCTAAACAACTCGACAAAGATTCTGAACATTCCCTTAAAACTTTTGGGTGAACATTATCTGGACCTACTGATTTGTACATGTTTAAATTACTCAAATGTTTCTGAATAATAGAAATATTAAAATATGGATCAGGATATTTTTTTAAAAATTGTTGCTTGAAACTTTTTCTGATGAATCATCTTGTATAAAAACAAATGCAAAAAATTCAATAAGACTGTTTACTATCTCTTGATTGTCAGTAGTTATAATACCATTATGTAGCTTTATTGCTTTGATAGAGTCTTTAAATCTTGTTTTGTTATTTATATATGTGTAGACACTTTTAGGATTGTTTTT